>NC_041386.1:405624084-405685056 GCF_002162155.2 Triticum dicoccoides
CCAGTGCTCTCCTAAGTGTTTAAAAATCCTACCGAGTGGAGAGCAAACCTCCCACTCGGGGGCTTAGCTGCAGTCCAACACTCGCCTAAGTTCTCACACCTAGAGACTTAGCTGCAGTCCGGCACTCGCCTAAGTTTGAAAAAATCCTACTGAGTGGAGAGCGATCCTCCCACTCAGGGGCTTAGCTGCAGTCCAGCACTCGCCTAAGTTCTGTCACCTAGAGACTTAGCTGCAGTCTGGCACTCGCCTAAGTTTGAAAAAATCCTACCGAGTGGAGAGCAAACCTCCCACTCGGGGGCTTAGCTGCAGCCCAGTGCTCGCCTAAGTGTTTAAAAATCCTACCGAGTGGAGAGGAAACCTCTCACTCGGAGGCTTAGCTACAGCCCAATGCCCGCCTAAGTACAAGACTGGACCCAATCCGCAAGTCGACCGCAAATACAAGATTATTCCGAGTGAAGATCAAGTTCCACTCGACGAATCAAACCGTGAAGATATCCAACGAGAAATCAAGTTCAGAAAAAGCCCAGAAGGTCCCAGACCTCAAAGTACTCGAGCCCTCGGCTCAGCGGAGTTTAAACGGTTACAAATCCACTCGGCATCCCGAGGTAAATTCAAAGTTTTTCACTCCTCGGGAGGAGGACTGGAAGGGGCGACGAACTCATCCAAGTCGATCCCGTCGGCAATGCGGGTGGCAGCAGCGATGAAGGTCTCCATGAAGTCTTGAAAGCTGTGCTTCCTGGTATTGGCAACTTGGATGGCCGCCAGCTTTTCTTCTCGCGCCTCCTTGCAATGGACGCGGACCAGAGACAGAGCGACATCAGCACCACATCTAGCAGAAGATTTCTTCCATTCCGCGACTCGACCTGGGACTTCGTTAAGTCGAGCCATCAGAGAATCGAGGTCGTTCCGAAGAGTCGTCCCAGCCCAGAGTGATGTGTCGATCCGCGACATTGCAACTTTCAGCCGAGCCAGATGATCAACAACGCTGGCAACACGAGACTCCAGTCGGAGCACGTTCATGGCAGCCTCGTCCTTCACAAGAGAGTTAACAGGGTCCAAGCTTGGCTCCACTCGACTGGTCTCCTCTTCAAAGTTCTGACAGAATTCTGCAAACACGATTCAAGAGTAAGACAGTGGCCCTACGCAGGCTCGGCAAACTGCAAGACAGTCGGGGCAGAGTAATTACCTTCGAGCATGACGAACAACTTCTTGGCAAGTCCACCGAGATAAGCTTCCAGATCTTTTACATTCCCCACCAGCTCACCCGCCTTGTCGTGCAGAGCCATCTTCTACTTCTTCAGTCGACTGGCATCTCGATTAGTTGTCTCGAGAGTGGTTTTCAGTCTGGAGTTCTCCTGTTCAAGAGCTCCGACCGAAGCCAATTTCTCCTCTGCAAGCTTCGTTTTGTTTGAGGCCTCCTTCTGTGCCTCTTCAAGGTCTTGGTCCTTCTTCTTTAGAGCTTCCTCCAGTTTATCTATGGCGCGTCAAGTGGAACCAACATCAAGAATGGAGAAGAAAGAAAAGACACCCGTTAAGAATAGAGAACCTCACCAGCCATACCTTTCGCTTCTTCTTGCGCCTTCCTCAAATTCTCCTGAGCAAGCTTCAAGTTAAGGTTGAGCTGGATCTGCTGATTCTCCAACTCAGTATAGCGAGCTACAAGTTTGCAAGATTTCTGTAAAAAGGAAAATCAGTCGATAGATGTCCAAGATAAGTTGCTTTCGAGTAACTAAGAGACAATGATGACGTTTCTAAGACCACAACCGAATCAAAAACATTCGATAGTAGTCTCGGGGACTACACCTAGTGGGTGCACTTAGCGTGCCCCCACTGGTTCGACCAAAAAAAAAGTCGACTGCCTGCAGTCGACCGGATACAATTCCACTCGACCTGGCCCGACCAAACCGAGTGAAGAAATACAGCTATAGCAACACAATGTAAAGACTACAGTCGACTGCCAGCAGTCCACCGTAGTCTCGGGGACTACACCCAGTGGGTGCACTTAGCGTGCCCCCACTCGTCCAAAGGATTGGCAGACACACCCAGTGGGTGTACAGATACAGATACAAAAGATCTTCGGAAAAGAGACTCTTCAAACAGCATATCATAACAGACCAAGTGTCGAGTCGACTGACCTGGACGTTGCTCTGAAGAGCCGAACTCGCATCATAGGCTGCTTGGCTGGCCTCCCGAGCCATCTTCACTTGCTCCATCATGATCCCCGCCTGGCGTATAGCCACCTTTGCAGCAGCCACTTGGTCCTCAGGGACGGGGTACGCAGCAAAAAGCGAAGGTGGATCCGCAGTCGACGCCGAGGGCCGCGAACTCGCCAGAGGAACGGCGAAGGTCACAGAAGCCCAAGTGGTGTCACCACCATCCCGAGCCACGGCCTCGGACGCCGGAGCGGATTGGGGGGTCTTGTCAGCCGACGCCCTCTTGTGCCTCCTCACTCTCAACGGACCGTCGTCGTCATCCGGGAGGTCGATAACATGAGGAGGACCTATAAGGAAAACATTCAATCGACCAGAGTAGCAATAGAAGTTCAGTCGACTCAAAGGCAGGACGTCAGCAATCATACCAGGGTTGGAGGTAACAACGTCCTCCATCTCTTGGTCATCGTTCCTGGCGGAGACCTCAGAAGTAGCACCGCTGCAAATCTCGAAAGTCAATCAGTTGGTTCAGTGAATCGACCAAGGATCCATCCACGGTCGACAAAGGAAAGCAAGTCTTATTATTACCCGGAAATGGTAGGAACAACTATCTTCATCTTGGGCAGAGCCTTGGGCGGCTTGGATGGCGTCGCTCGTGGATGCTTGGGAGCCTTCCCAGTCGGCGGAGGAGAAGAGGTCCGAGGGCGTTTCGACGACTGCCCAGCAGGAGCGGTCGCCTTGCCACGTTCCCGCGCTGGATCGTGGGTGAGCTTGGATCGCCCCTCCGGGCGGGGGGGGTTCAACCTCCTCCTCCTCCCCTTCGCTGGAGAAGATGTCGTTGCCTCCCTCTCCCTCACCGTCGGACTCCCACTCACCTTGGTCGTCCCCGCTCTCGCCTCTGCTCGCCTCCCCTTCCTTAGTCGACCCCTGTGCCCCGTTGGGTGTCGAGTACATCTCAGTGGTCGCCTGGGAAACAACAGGCAAGACAAAAGTCAATCGACTTATTCAAAGAAGACCAATGCAGAAGACAAGATATCAGTCGGGAGCACAAAGACGTACCTGGTCCACCTCATATGAGTTGTCGAGTGGGGTTACCCTCCTGGCTCCTCGGGGGTTGTCTTTGTTCCCCGTGATGCTCGACAGCCACCCCTCCACCATCTCGTCGGTGACCTCCTCCGGGTGGACCCGAGTGGTGTCGTCAAGACCCGAATATAGCCACATCGGATGGTCACGGGCCTGGAGCGGTTGGATGCGCCTTTGAAGAAAGACCTCCAGCAGGTCCATACCAGTCACGCCCTCGCGGACAAGCTCAACCACTCGACCTGCCAGCACCTTGACTTGGGCCTTTTCCTCCGGCACGATTTTCAAAGAGGCAGGCTTCTCGGCTCGGTCGAGGGAAAAAGGAGGAAGACCAGTCGACTGTCCGGGGGTCGCCTCGTCCTTGCAGTAGAACCAGGTCGACTGCCAGCCACAGACCGACTCCGGGAAGGTGATAGATGGAAAATAACTCTTCCCCCTCGTCTGGATCGCCAGGCCCCCGCACAGCTGGATCACCTGCGTCCTCTCGTCACTCGACTTAGCCTTCTTGACCGATTGAGAACGGCAGGTAAAGATGTGTTTGAAGAGTCCCCAATGGGGTCGACAACCCAAGAAAGCCTCACACATGGAGATGAAAGCAGCAAGGTAGACAATGGAGTTGGGAGTGAAGTGATGGAGCTGCGCTCCGAAGAAATTCAGGAAACTCCGGAAGAAAGGATGGGGCGGCAGAGAAAACCCTCGGTCGATGTGGGTGGCTAAGAGCACGCACTCACCGTCGCAGAGTTGAGGTTCGATCTCTCCCCCTGGAAGACGCGCAACTTCATGGGGAATGACTCCCCCCTCGACCATGTCGTCGAGATCCTCTTGCCGGAGCACCGATGGCATCCAATCGCCCTGGATCCAACCTTTGGGCAGAGCGGTCCTGGAGGAGGATCCGCCCCGAGCAGACGTCTTCCCCTTCCCCGCCGCCGCCTTCTTCGCGCGCTCTAGAGCGGAGGTCTTGCTCTTCGTCATCGTCGCCGGCAAAGTCTCGCACGGGCCTGCTGCGCTGGGGCGAGAACGGAGGTGGCGGAAGGACTTGCGAAGGGGGAGAGGCGGAAGAAAGGAGGAGAAGAGAGCGCACTGCTTGAAAACCCCGAATCAGCGATTTATAAGGGACCGCTTCCGAGTGGCTGACTGGTAGGCCCAGGCCATCCAGTCAAATCCCGCAGCAGACGTGCGCGCAGTACGTGGTGAAAAAGGCGACGCGGGAATCGAGGAGCTTCCGCTTTATCGCTTCCGATTACTGCGGCCGCTCCCGTCCCGCGCGCTTCCCAAAATCCGAATCCCGCGACATCCGCGGGCCGCAGGACACCTTGTCAAAATAGAAGACCCCGATCGCGCCGGCGCTCGGTATGTCACAAACAAAGAAATTCACTCGACGAAAGGCCTGGAATGGATCAAGGCGAATGAAAAAGGTTGGCAACATCATCCGTGACGATTGACCCAAAACGAGGCGCTCGCATAGCCCGAAGAACCAGTCGGAAAGATCCCCAACTCTTTCCCCACTCTAACCTCGATCCATTCGGGGGCTAATGATGAAGACATGTACCTAGGGTAGGGACACGGACCTGACCAAAGAGTCCTACCCTAGGACACCCCTAGAAGAAGTCACCTTTCAATCGACTTGAAGGTATCCCACTCGACGGGTTCAAGACACTCGACCAAGAAGCTATCACTCGACCATGAAGCCAACCACTCGACTGCCAGGAGACCTAAAGTCACTCCACAGGCAAACGGTCGGCTGTTAAGTAGTCTTTATGATCATTATAGCACTTTATTAGGGGCGTTACCAGTAACGCCCAACCTTAAATGTACCTTAAACCCTGCATTACTGAGGGCAGGAGGGGTCCGGCGAACTCTATATAAGCCACCCCCTCCTCAGTGTGAAGGGTTTGCACCCCTGTAATCCATACACGCATAATCCAGTCGACCGCCTCCGGGCTCCGAGACGTAGAGCTATTACTTCCTCTGAGAAGGGCCTGAACTCGTAAACCTCGCGTGTAACAACTTCCCAATAGCCAAGATCTAGCCTCTCCATATTCACCCCCCTACATCACTGTTAGAGTTAGATCCACGACAAGGAGCAGGGGAGAAGATGGCGGAGCTCACAGGGAGTCGGATGGGCGACTCGTTTGGCTCGGGGAAGCGTCGGAGCGAGCGGGCGGCGAACGGGATGTCCGGCGGACCGAGGTTGAAGAAGAGGTCGGGGGAGCCGCTGCAGGGTGCGTCTACTTGTGTGGCTTGGCGGAGAGGTTGCGGACAAGGTGGCGGAGCTTCTGGACATAGCAGCGAGGCGAGGGGAGCACGGTGGCTGCGGCTACGGCGTGCGGCAGCTACGGAAGCGCTTGCGCGTTCGCGGGGGAGGGCGAGAGAGAGGAGGGGAGGCCACTGGAGAGAGGGAGAGAGGTGCGGGGCGGCACGTAGCATCGCGCGGGGCATCCAGGCGATGAGGAGGAGGACAGGCAGGCAGGTGTCGTGGCGCGCAGAGCGCGCGCGCGCGTCGGGCACACGCCTCGCCTACTGGCGCGAGGTGGAGGACGGTGCGGTGGCCAGTGGGCAGGGGCAGCACAGTTGGGTCGGCACAGTGCCAGGCCACAGGTGGCCCAGGTAAGCATTTTTCCATTTTGTTTTCTTTTCTATTTTCTGACATTTGTTTCTGATTTAGTAAAAATACTAAATCATTTTATTTAATTCTGTCAAATTTTGCAGGGACCTAAGGAATTAATCCAAAGCCCCTCACCAAAATTCAGAATTATTACACAATATTTTGTATATATAAAAATATTTATCCAACGCAAATAAATACTGGATAAATTCCAAATGCCCAAAATAATTACTTATGAGCTCTTTAAAATATTGGTTTGATTTTTATCTCTGTCCAATATTTTCAGAGAGCAACATGAGCATTTTCTTGGACCCTTTTGGACCAATTTTTACTTGGGTCATTTTCAGAAATGATTTCTGAGGGTTTCACAAATCCCCATTTCAAAGTTAAATGGAGTTTAAACATGATGCAAACATGAAGGCTAGCCAAGTTCATACCAGAACTAGGGATGTGACAACTCGCCCCCAATCGGAAAAATCTCATCCCGAGATTCAGGAGTTGGCGGAAAGAAAGCGGGGTACTCAAGTTGAAGACGATCTTCATGCTCCCAGGTAGCTTCTCTCTTGGAATGATGAGACCACTGAACCTTGAGAAACTTGATGTTATGACGTCGAGTGACATGCTCTGCTTGATTAAGAATGCGAACAGGGTACTCTAGATAGGTGAGGTTATCTTGGAGATCAAGCGTTTCGTGGTCCACTCGGCGGATGGGATCCGAGAAGCAACACCTGAGTTGAGAGACGTGGAAGACATCATGAACTCGAGAAAGATGTGGGGGTAGTTCCAACTGGTAGGCAACCTCTCCTCATTTAGCGAGAATGAGAAAGGGACCAATGTAACGAGGAGCCAATTTGCCCTTGATACCGAATCGATGGGTACCCTTCAAAGGGGTAACCCGAAGGTAATCTTTGTCGCCAATTTCATAAGCCACTTCCTTATGACTATGGTCATACTGGCTCTTTTGATGAGATTGGGCTGTCTTCAAATTCTCACGAATGATGCGAACTTGCTCTTCTGCCTCCTGGATCATATCCGGTCCAAAGAATTCTCTTTCACCGGTTTCTGACCAGTTCAAAGGTGTTCCACATCTTCGTCCATACAGAACCTCAAAAGGAGCTTTCTTGAGGCTGGATTGGTAGCTGTTGTTATAAGCAAACTCGGCGAAGGGAAGACACTTCTCCCAATCCATACCGAATGAGATAACACAAGCTCTAAGCATGTCTTCAAGAATTTGGTTGACCCTTTCCACCTGACCACTTGATTGAGGGTGGAAAGCGGTACTGAAGGAAAGATGGGTGCCCATGGCAGTTTGGAAACTCTCCCAGAAATGAGAAGTGAAGAGACTACCACGGTCTGAATTGATCTCTAGTGGGACACCATGAAGTGACACTATTCAAGAAATATATAAGTCAGCGAGCTGACTAGCAGTGATACTCTCTCGAATAGGTAGGAAGTGAGCCACTTTGGAAAGATGATCAATGACTACGAAGATAGCATTATTCCCTCTCTTGGTCCTGGGAAAGCCGATGATGAAGTCCATACCAACTTTATCCCATTTCCACTCAGGAATAGCTAAAGGTTGAAGGGTGCCAGCAGGCCTTTGATTTTCTGCCTTAACGCGATGACAAACATCGCAGTTAGCAATAAACTGAGCAATTTCTCTCTTCATCCTAGTCCACCAGAACCTCTGGCGTAGGTCCTGATAAATCTTAGTACTACCGGGATGAATCGTGAGAGGAGATTCATGAGCCTCCTTAAGGATTAATTGCCGAAGATGCTGCTTCTTGGGGACCACCAGGCGATTCCCAAAGAAAACAACACCTCGATCATCTATAGAGAAACTACCAGCAATGCCCTTAGCAATGTTTCTCTTGATCCGGGTAATCCCCGTATCATGCTTCTGGGCTTCTATGATATGATCCACAAGAGTAGGTTTCGCCACCAAGGTAGAAAGGAATCCATGAGGAGCAATGTGAAGGTTAAGCTTACAGAATGCCTCATGAAGAAGTGGTTAGCCCTGCTGCAACATGAGATTGTTACAATAGGACTTACGACTTAGTGCATCAGCCACGACATTTCCCTTGCCCGGGGTGTAGGTAATCCCTAAGTCATAATCGGAGATGAACTCCAACCAACATCTTTGCCTAAGGTTCAAATCTGGGTGGGTCAAGATATACTTGAGGCTCTGGTGATCGGTGTAAATCTCGCAACGTTTACTGAGAAGGTAATGTCGCCAGGTCTTAAGTGCATAGACTACGGCTGCAAGCTCTAGATCATGTGTAGGATAATTCTCCTCATGTGGATGCAACTGTCGAGATGCATAGGCAATCACATGGCGATCTTGCATAAGAATGCAACCTAGTCCATGTCGTTTGGCATCACAATAGATAACAAACTCCTTAGTGAAATCCGATGGCACAAGTATGGGAGCAGAAGTCAGGCATCTTTTCAGTTCCTGAAAACTGTGCTCACACTGTGGGGACCACTCAAACTTTTTATCTTTCTTAAGAAGTTCCTTGAGAGGTTTGGCCACTTTGGAGAAGTTCTCAACAAAGCGGCGACAATTACTGGCTAGACCAAGGAAGCTCCTAACTTGCTTAAATGTTTCAGGCGGAGTCCAATCAAGAATGGCCTAAACTCTCTTGGGATTGATGGCAATGCCCTTACCTGAGATCACGTGGCCTAGGTAGGTCACTTCTGGTAACCAAAATTCGCACTTGGAGAACTTGGCATAAATGCGGTGCTCTCTGAGTTTTTCTATCACAAGTCTAAGGTGTTTGGCGTGATCTTCCTCGTTCTTCGAGTAAATAAGAATATCATCGAGGTAAACCACGATGAACTTATCTAAGTACTCCATGAAGATCGAGTTCATCAAGCGAGAGAATGTAGCTGGAGCATTGGTTAGACCAAAGGACATGACGGTGTACTCATTCTGGCCATAACGAGTGACAAAAGTTGTCTTAGGAATGTCCCCATTTCTGATCTTGATTTGGTGGTAGTCTAACCACAAATCCATCTTGGAAAAGACTGAGGATCCAGCGAGCTGATCATACATGTCCTTGATCCTGGGGAGCGGATACTTGTTCTTTATCGTGACCAAATTAACGGGACGGTAATCTACAACCATTCGGTTCGTACCATCCTTCTTCTTGACGAAGAGGACGGGGCAAGCCCAGGGAGAAGAACTAGGACGGATGAAACCCTTTTGCAAGGATTCATCAAGTTGTTTCATAAGCTCAGCTAGTTCTAAGGGTGCCATCTTGTAAGGTCTCCTAGAGATAGGAGCGGTTCCTAGGATAAGATCTATGACAAATTCTACATCTCTGTCAGGTGGAATACCTGGCAGTTCCTATGGAAAGACATCCGGAAAGTCACGGACTACCAGAATATCTTCAAGGTCTGGAAGAGGGTTGGCATTAAGAGAATAGAGCTGACGCTTTGCAACTCTAGTGGAGATGGTGACTATCTTGCCAGATGGGTGTGTAAGCTGAACAGACCTTGTGTAACAATCAATCTTGGCATAATGAGCTTTCATCCAGTCCATACCCAAGATGATGTTAATATCTGTAGACTTGAGGGCTATAAGTGATGCAAGGAATACAAGTCTGTCAACAAGGATTTCATTATCGTGGCTTATTCTGGTAGTTTGCCATCTAGACCCTGGAGTTTGGATTTCAAGTGGAGTTGGCATATCACAAAATGACATGTCGTGCAAACGAGCATAGCTTCAGAGATGAAGGAGTGAGATGCTCCGGTATCGAACAGAACCGAAGCTGGATGACAGTTGACAAGGAGTGTACCAAGAACGACATCCGGATCATCATGTGCGTCTTTAGCTGAGACGTGATGCACACATCCACATTTAGTGGGAGCTGACTTGACACTAATCATCTTGCGTGATGGCTTACCACGGCCAACAGACTTCTCAGGCTGGGGTGGAGCATAATTGGTTTGAGAGCAGTCACATGCATAGTGTCCTGGCTCTCTGCAGGTGAAACAAGTCCCTGAAGTAGGAAGTGGACCCGCTTTGACAAGCGGTCTATCAATAGGCCTGGGTGGAGCATGTAACTGAACTGGGTGAGGTGCCACACAAGATGGCCTTGGTGTATAACCGGGTGGAAGAGCGGAGTTCGGAACCCAAATTCGGCGCTTCTGCGAAGTAGAATCGGAAGAAGAACCCAAACCACGGGTGTGCTTACGAGACTCCTCGTAAGTGAGTTGAGCTGTCTCTGCATTAATGGCCTTGTTCACAAGAGCCTGGAATGTATTGCAATGATGCAAGTGGAGATCACGATGCAACTTGGGGTTGAGACCCTTCCGGAACCTAGCCTGCTTCTTGGCGTCCGTGGACACCTCTTCTGTAGCATAGCGGGCAAGGTTCTCAAACTCTCTGCTATAAGCATCAACAACCATCTTACTCTGGGTGAAACTACAGAACTCTTCTCTCTTGCGATCAATGAGGGCTTGAAGAATGTGATGTTCACGAAAGGCTTCAATAAAATCTCTCCAGGTAGGTATTTGGCCAGCTGGAAGCATAGCCTCATAGTTCTGCCACCAAAGACTAGCAGGAGCTTCCAGATGATAAGCAGGGTAGGTGACCTTGTCACTTTCAGCTATGTTTGCAGAGCGCGGCTTGTGTGTGATACTACGTAGCCAGTCATCTGCATCGAGTGGTTCAATGGAATGATGGAAGGTAGGTGGTTTCAGACCAATGAAATCATAGATGGACTCTGACACTTTGTGCTGATGGGAGGTGTTCTCCTCAATATGTGCTAACAAGCGGTTAGACTCTCGCTTGTTCTTCTCCATCTCTAACATGAACTCTGCCAACGAAGGCTGGTCGGGAGGATCCTCATCCCTACCATCTTTGTGGTTCCGTCTACAAGCAACAGAACTTTGGTTAACTGACGACATCCTGAAGAACTAACCAAGGAAACAAGGATGGATTCAGCATCATCATAAGGATGTAGAATATAGTACGAGGAAAAATACTATCTCTTGAACTCCTAGGACAATTCCGGCAGCATAACGGCAGTAAAATGCTTGAAATGAGACATTCTGCAAAAGACGGGGTAGCACCATACTCAACATCATCACTCAAGGTTCTGAGATATTGCAAAACAGGCTACACCGGAGGTACTCAAATTGGGATATGACTCAGATCAACCAAACCTTAGAGACTACGGAGTAGTAACACGTGATCCTGATAGACGGAAGAGAAATCCTAGTTCCTTAACCCCGTAGGAAAGATAGGACGACTCAGATCAGAAGGGCATGAGGTATGAGTAAAAAGAGCCTTACGTTCCCTTCCACAATCAATTCCCCTATATAGCTAAAGAATTTCTAGACCCAACTTTGACCAGGTTGGCTTGGCAATCCTACAGGCAGTCAGGCTCCGATACCAAAGCTGTCGGGACCCTGATACAAAGTCACATTGATCTAGCCGGTAACACCTCATATCACTTTGCGGCCTCATGCACGGTATCCCCACGGGTGTTGCCTTACCCTGGCCCGGGACCGTTTGCGCCTTTTGGCTCACGTATATGATTGTGTCGCTAGCATCCATATGACAGAGAACCCGGGCCGACATGGCTAGTCGTGAACCCAAAACGGCACTAACCTATGGGGCAGGCAAACATGATTGACATCGAGCATGTCGGTCAGCAGCGTGTGAATCCGAGCTGTAGCACTGGGCGAACAGGACTCCGGGAACCCGGGTTGTAGCAGGCTAGGCAGGACTCTGGATGTCACTGCATGACATTTCCCCGAAGGGACAGACACAGGAACAAAGTGAAACACATGCCATCCAGTCAAGTGTCCTGAGCAGTAGTGCTAGGCTAGCAGGACTCCGGTGAACCGGGCTGTAGCGGACTACTATGGCTCAAGGAAGCACTAGACTACATTTCCCCATAAGAGAGGCTGCCAAGGATAAACAACTAGATTGTCGGATCCCACACATAGCAATACACGTCACACGTACGCATAACATGCAAGTATGTGATGTACAACATGGCATCACAACATAACGCAAACTCATATAGATAAAGGCCCAGAAGAGCCACATAACATTAAATACAAACAGGGGTCACATGACCCATCATTTAGAGCATACAAGCAACGGAAGCATTACATGTCTGAGTACAGACAACTACAAAAGAAAAAGGCTGGGAAGCCTGACTATCTACAAGTCCCTCCCAAGGGTACAAGATCGTAGCTGAGGTAACAAGCTACTCGTCGAAGTCCAAGCGGTACTACTAGTGAGACAGATGTCTCATCTGCAAAACATAAATAAAGCAAATGTGAGTACAAAGGTACTCAGCAAGACTTACATCAGATCCTATCATACATGCATTTGTATCAAGAAGGTAATGTGGGGTTTAGTTGCAACAAGCCGGCTTTGACTCAGTGGTTATCCTGTTCTACGACAACGAGAAACTTCTTTGAGATGAGGCAGCGCACACGAGTCCACTAATCACCACATCAATACACTACTATGGATTCATCACCGTCTCTCCACGAGAAGGCCATCTGTAGCACTCACACTTGTCTTGAGCATTTTAGAGTATCCACTTTAATTTTTCTATGTACCACGTAAGCATGCAAGAAGTCCATAACCGAGGACACGAATATTCGAATAGATCATGATAACCCTGCAGGGGTGTACTTCTTCACACACGCTCTCACCACTTATCACCATATACACATCATGTATCTCGGCAACCTTCAAGCAGAAGCCTGGCGAGGGTGTCGGCCACGACCTAACTAACCAAACAAGACTCTAATCCAGGTTTATCGCCTATTCAGGTTCCATCCGCAAGGAGATCCGGCCGGGGTTTCGCTCACGGCCCCAAACGATGTGTACAGGGTTCCCGAGCCCACCATCTGGGTGCCACTCGGTACCCCGGGCCATGTGTGCCTAGTCTGTCCCAAGTCCACCCTGCCGGGTGCCACTCGGTAGAAAAATAGCACTACCTATAAACACCAGAAACTATTTGCAACTCCTGGACAGAGATCAAGTTGGCTAATAAGTCGAGAGGGGTCGAGTTACCAGAACCCAATATGTGGTAGTAGCTAGTCCTTGGACAACATACACAGAACTCAGTTCTTAGGGACGGTTCCAGTGAGACAACCCACCATGTACTCCTACATGTCCTCTCACTGCTACCTTTACCAAATCGTGTTCACACGCTTAACTCTCAACATCAGAACATAGCACTGTACTCCAATTCATTCCCAATGAATCAGACCTGACATACTCTAAGCAATAGCAGGCATGGCATGGCAAGAACACAACATGGCTCAAGCAACTCCTACACATGCTAGTGGGTTTCAACTATTTACTATGGCAATGACAAGTCATGCAGAGGGATGGGTTCAACTACCGCAGCATAAAGTAGCAGTTGAATCATTGTTGTCCTATTGTAGTAAAAGGGAGCAGGAGCGAGAGAGTGGGATTGTATCAGAATGAACAAGGGGTTTGCTTGCCTGGTAGATCAACAGGGGGGCACTGCTCCTCTGACAGGTACTCTGGATCGATCTCCGGAGCAGAACCTATCGAAAAGGAACGGTGTTGAAAATCAAACACAAGTATATGCAACAATATGATGCATGATCATGAAATGAATATGTGATATTGTTTGAGTTAAAGCATCTAGCAATTATTTGGTTGAAGTCCATTTGAGCCAAGGGTTCAAATACAACTCCAAATTAAGCTCTTAAATATGCCATAAGTGTGTTTTCATATATACAGCATGTATATGTTGGTTTGTCATGCATGAAAATGGTACAAATGGATAGGTTGAATTTTTCTGATCATTTTTCATATATAAATTATTTCAATCTAAGCTACAGTTGAATTTCTATGAATTTTTGAAGTTTATATCAATTTCTGAAATTCTCTGAATTATTTAAAACCCAGAAAAAAATCATTATTGTGTCAGCATGACATCACAGAGGCGTCAGCAGGGCTGACCAGGTCAAACCTGACGTGTGGGGGCCACACGTCAGTGACACCGGGGCTAAACCCGAGTCAAACCCAGCTGACCAGTGTTTGACCGAGCACTAGGGCCCATAGTTAGTGGCTTAGGGTTTGGATTAAGCGGCAGGGTTAGCAGCTAATCATGCGCCATGTCAGCCGCCGGAGTTTCGCTGACGAAGACCTCGAGCCACGGCGGAAGTTTGCCAGAATGAGCTGGAGGCCATGGTTTGGCACACGGAGGCCACCGGCGGGTAGCCCGTGCACGGGCGCATCCAGCCGCGCTCAGGGGAGGCCGCGGGAACGGCAGAGCTCGCCGGAGCAGAGCTCGCGGCGGCGGCCGGAGCTCGGGTGGGTGCGGGGTTAGTGCTGCGGCTTTCAAACAAGCTGGCTGTCGCGCTAGTGTTGCTCCATGGGTCGTTGCGAGTGCAACAGATGCACGCGCGGGGCCATTTGGTCACCGGGGCTTCGCCGGCGACGAGCCCGTGCGGCGGAGCGGCTCGGCTCCGGAAGAGGAGGCGGCTAGAGGAAGCGTACGAGCGCGGGGAGCAGGGGAGAAGATGGCGGAGCTCACAGGGATTCGGATGGGCGGCTCGTTTGGCTCGGGGAAGCGTCGGGGCGAGTGGGCGGCGAAGGGGATCTCCGGCGGACCGAGGTTGAAGAAGAGGTCGGGGGAGCCGCTGCAGGGCATGTCCGCTCGCGTGGCTTGGCGGAGAGGTTGCGGAGCTTCTGGACACAGCAGCGAGGCGAGGGGAGCACAGTGGCTACGGCTACGGCGTGCGGCAGCGATGGCAGCGCTCGGGCGTTCGCGGGGGAGGGCAAGAGAGAGGAGGGGAGGCCACTTGAGAGAGGGAGAGAGGTGCAGGGCGACGCGTGGCGTCGCGCGGGGCATCCAGGCGACGAGGAGGAGGACAGGCAGGCAGGTGCCGTGGCGCGCGGAGCGTGCGCGCGCGCCGAGCACACGCCTCGCCTACTGGCGCGAGGTGGAGGACGGTGTGGTGCCCAGTGGGCTGGGCCAGCATAGTTGGGCCGGCACAGTGCCAGGCCGCAGGTGGCCCATGTAAGCATTTTTCCATTTTGTTTTCTTTTCTATTTTCTGACATTTGTTTCTGATTTAGTAAAAATACTAAATCATTTTATTTAATTCTGTCAAATTTTGCAGGGACCTAAGGAATTAATCCAAAGCCCCTCACCAAAATTCAGAATTATTGGACAATATTTTGTATATATAAAAATATTTATCCAACGGAAATAAATACTGGATTAATTCCAAATGCCCAAAATAATTACTTATGGGCTCTTTAAAATATTGGTTTGATTTTTATCTTTGTCCAATATTTTCAGAGAGTAACATGAGCATTTTCTTGGACCCTTTTGGAGCAATTTTTACTTGGGTCATTTTCAGAAATGACTTATGAGGGTTTCACAAATCCCCATTTCAAAGTTAAATGGAATTTAAACATGATGCAAACATGAAGGCTAGCCTAGGTCATACCAGAACTATGGATGTGACAGTAGGCACCGTGTCCAGCCCCCTCGCACGTGTATCCTAGGGGAATGCTGCAAACGGTGTCACGTGAAGGGCCGAGAGGACATCGTGAGGTTGATGCAATCTATAGGGCGCCCTTAGTTTTTTATCCACCAGTGCGGAGCATGGGGCTTCCACTGGGCATGAGTAGGGAGCTTTGTATTTGAGCCTTCGGGTGTGTACAACCCTGTTTCATTCATACACGTGACTGGCACGTGAGAACTTTGAGGAGGTGTATCTAGGAACTCGTGAGCCAGCGCGGGACTCAAGAGGCCCTACCTCAAGGCGGGCTGTGCCTGGAATTTGGCACGGAGTGTGCTTACAAAACCTGTGTGATCAGCGCGACTTGCTCCGAGTGAACCTCCGGAGGCCATCGCATGAGAAGGCCGAACACAAAGCACCCATAGGAGGTGATAGGAATGGGTCCGGCACTGAGCTTGGTCACTTGGGTTTATCAATGCTGCAGGGACTGACCCGAGCACAGATGTCGTGTTATGTCTTCTCATGCAACAACCCAAGGAAGGACACCCGGCGCACGGCTCCTGTGACGGTGAAGTGCCGGACTGCGGTTGTACGAACCAGGCCGTGCGCCCTTACTCACCAACTCACGATTAGCTCCTGCTAGAACAAGGCACCAAGGACCCCAGGAGATGACGTGCATGGGAGCTAACCCACGATATATAACTCGATCGCATGGATTTAACTATGCTGCAGGGATGAACCCGAGCACAGACTCCGTGCCAGTCCTTAATGATGAGGTGGTTGAGGGTGGGGTTGTGAGGGCGCGACAACATTCACGGTGACGAAGAACCGGGAACGCAGGTTGGAATATTAAAGAAATTTATCAAAGGCAAAGCCAGTTCTGGTACATGCGCAAAATGATACAGCTTTAGGTGTGGGCCGTGACAAACTGAGGATAATGCAGCCCGTGGGGCGCCCTCAATTGAACAAACCAAAACGTCACCTGGCATCGGTGTTGTAGGAGTGTCGAGGTAGCTGAAGAAGCGTGCCATGGAGGTTGCTCCTTACGAGATGGGCGGCTCCGAATGCGTGTGGAGCTCACGAGGCCCAGGGGGCTCGCCAGGGTCTAGGAGCTCCTAAGATGCAACCGCCAAGCGCCTGGCCTCATGGGATGACATGGCGTGCTAAGCCAAGCACTGGTACAATGTGTCCATGTTGAGCAGGCCAAACGGCATGCAAACGTAGTTTCAGGGGTAGCCCCCACTCTGGCCGACGTGCAACGACCCGAAGAGGCCCTGCGAGGCTGCCCTCTTGAGGCCCAGGATGTCAATGCAGATGCACATCCCATCACCCAAGTTAAGAGCAGCGGCTGCAGGGGTGGGACACACGGGGCGGCGCTCGCCGCGCATGGCTTGCGCCTCCGGAAGCTCCTCGATCGCCTTGGTGATGAATGATGAATTCTCGTGCTCCCGGCGCCTCGCGCCGTAATCCTTGCTTGTGGGGGCACGCATCAAGGCATGCCTCCAAGTGGTGCCCGAGCACTTCCCTCATCGTGCTGGTCCGATTAGAGGCTCTCTAGACGGGAGCCCCCGAGCCCATCCTGAGGGAGGCGCTGGGCATGCCTTCCTATGCGAGAGGAATAGGCGCCCCGACAGCGGGCAGGGACCCTGAGGCGTCGCCGGCGGGATTCCCGGCCTCCAGACAGCTCTTGGGGAGGAGCTGCTTCTTCTTGGCAGGGGCGGCCTTGGGAGGAAGGACGCCACCCTCGACATCAGAGTTCTCGGCTGCTGCGGCATGGTTGGCGCGCTTGAGGGAGCAGACTGCATCCTTCTCATTGCAGGCAACGGTGATGATGTCGCTGCATCCCGACATCTTGAGGACGTTGTAGTCATGAGGAACGGCTGCCCTCAAAGCACTGGGTACCCCAAGATGGCATTGTATAGGAGGCCGATTTGGGAGACGTCGAAGACGATGAGCTTGGTGTGGTAGTTGTCGTGCTTGCCGAAGGTGACAGGGAGGCACACTTGCCCAGAGGGACGGTGGAGCCGTCCGTCACTCCAAAGAATGACCTGGTGGGCATGAGCTAATTGTATAGCACCTAAAGCCTCTCGAAGGTCTTGACAGAGAGCACATGGAGACCAGTGATACGTCTCCAACGTATCTATAATTTTTGATTGCTCCATGCTATATTATCTACTGTTTTGGACATTATTGGGCATTATTATACACTTTTATATTATTTTTGAGAGTAACCTATTAATCGGAGGCCCAACCTAGAATTGCTTTTTTTTTGCCTATTTTAGGGTTTTGAAGAAAAGGAATATAAACGGAGTCCAAACGGAATGAAACCTTCGGGAACGTGATTTTCTCACCGAACATGATCCAGGAGACTTGGACCCTATGTCAAGCAACCAACAGGGAGGCCACGAGGTAGGGGGCGCGCCTACCCCCTAGGCGCGCCCTCCAACCTCGTGGGCCCCCTGTTGCTCCGCCGATGTACTTCTTCCTCCTACATATACCTATGTACCCCCAAACAATCAGATACGGAGCCAAAACCCTAATTCCACCACCATAACTTTCTGTATCCACAAGATCCCATCTTGGGGCCTGTTCCAGAGCTCCACCGGAGGTGGCGTCGATCACGGAGGGCTTCTCAATCAACACCATAGCCTCTTCGATGAAGTGTGAGTAGTTTACCTCAGACCTTCGGGTCCATAGTTATTAGCTAGATGACTTCTTCTCTCTTTTTGGATCTCAATACAAAGTTCTCCCCCTCTCTTGTGTTGATCTATTCGATGTAATGTTCTTTTGCGGTGTGTTTGTTGAGAGTGATGAATTGTGGGTTTATGATCAAGTTTATCTATTAACAATATTTGAATCTTCTCTGAATTCTTTTACGTATGATTGGTTATCTGGGCAAGTATCTTCGAATTATCAGTTTGGTTTGGCCTAGTAGATTGATCTTTCTTGCAATGGGAGAAGTGCTTAGCTTTAGGTTCAATCTTGCGGTGTCCTTTCCCAGTGATAGTAGGGGCAGCAAGGAACGTATTGTATTGTTGCCATCGAGGATAACAAGATGGTTTTTTATCCTATTTCATGAATTTATCCCTCTACATCATGTCACCTTGCTTAAAGCGTTACTCTGTTCTCTTGAACTTAACACTCTAGATGCATGATAGATAGCGGTCGATGTGTGGAGTAATAGTAGTAAATGCAGGAAGGAGTCGGTCTACTTGTCTTGGACGTGATGCCTATATACATGATCATACCTAGATATTCTCATAACTATGCTCAATTTTGTCAATTGCTCAAGAGTAATTTGTTCACCCACCGTAAAATACTTATGATCTTGAGAGAAGCCACTAGTGAAACCTATGGCCCCCGGGTCTATCTTCATCATATTATTCAATACTTAGTTATTTAAATTGCTTTTATTTTACTTTGCATCTTTATCATAAAAATACCAAAAATATTATCTTATCATATCTATCAGATCTCACTCTCGTAAGTGACCATGTGGGGATTAACAACCCCTTATCACGTTGGTTGCGAGGATTTATTTGTTTTGTGTAGGTGCGAGGGACTCGCGCGTAGCCTCCTTCTGGATTGATACCTTGGTTCTCAAAAACTGAGGGAAATACTTACGCTACTTTGCTGCACAATCCTTTCCTCTTCAAGGGAAAACCAACGCAAGTGCTCAAGAGGTAGCCAGAAGGGTTTCTGGCACCATTGCCGGGGAGGTCTATGCAAAAGTCAACATACCAAGTACCCATCACAAACCCTTATCTCCTGCATTACATTATTTGACATTTGCCTCTCGTTTTCCTCTCCCCCACTTCACCCTTGCTGTTTTATTCGCCCTCTCTTTCTCTATCCTCCCTCTCTTTCTCTATTTGCCTCTTTTTGCCTGTTCCCCATTTGCTTGTCGTAATGGCGAGTCCTCTATCTTCTCCATTGTCTCCCGAGAATGAAGTTCTAAATTTTAAGCAAAGGGAGGGAGAAAATCTAAAAGACACTTGGTATAGAATTTGTAATGCTCAAAATAGATCTACCAGGAAGCAATCTACTTCTATTCTTCTTTGCAAATTTTATGTAGGCATTACTCCTTGGTACAGATATATCCTTGATACCATTAGCGGAGGGAACTTCTTGGGTAGCCATACTTTTGATTCTTACAATGCTATGATAGATTTGTTTGGCCCACCACCTCTTTTGGTTAATGGAACTATGTTAACTTTGGAGCATGTAATGCAAAAACATGAATTTTTTGAAAATAAAGTTGCTACCATTGATTTAATTGAAAATTTTGATAAAAGGATCCACAACCAAATTACCCAATATGGATCTAAAGTAGGAGTAACTTTGAAGAATATTAAAGAGAAGGAACCTATAGTTAATGAAAGAATAAATCATGACTCCATTAGAATCGATAAACTTGAGGGTATCATTACCAACTTGGGAACCGCTTTTTCTTCCGTAAAGAATACTCCAAGTCCTCCAGCTAAAATTGCCAAGCTTATGTATGTTCCTAAAAATAAAGGTGAATCCTCTAGCAAAGAAACTGCGGATCTCAAATCTATAAGTGTTCACCCTAATCTTTTTGCTATCATTAAGGAACCATTTGCTGCCAATGATTTTTTTTGATCTTGTGCCTAAAAGTTCGATACTCAATAAAAGGAAAGAAATTCCTAAGGACGGTAGATGCCTCATTGAAGAATTACCTACCAAAGATGGCAATACCTAGATCTATCCTTGCTTTCTATGCATAGCTAGGGGCGTTAAACGATAGTGCTTGTTGGGAAGCAACCCAATTTTATTTTTATTACTTTATTTTTGCTCCTGTTTGGTAATAGATAATTTATCTATCCTGTGTTTTGGTTGTGTTTTTTGTGTTTAATTAGTGTTTGTGCCAAGTAGAACCGTTGGGAAGACTTGGGGAAAGTCTTGTTAATCTTGCTGTAAAAAACAGAAACTTCAGCGCTCACGAGAACTGCTGCCATTTTTATTTGGAAAGTGATATTTAGTTAATTATTTTTGTAGACGATTAATAGATAAATTCCTCACGTCCAGCAATTTATTTTAGAATTTTTGGGGTTCCAGATCTTGCGCTAGCAAGAGATCACTACAGATTGTTCTGTTTTTGACAGATTCTATTTTTCGTGTATTGTTTGCTTATTTTGATGAATCTATGGCTAGTAAAATAGTTTATAAACCATAGAAAATTTGAAATACAGTAGGTTTAACACCAATATAAATAAATAATTAGTTCATGACAGTACCTTGAATTGGTCTTTTGTTTTCTTTCGCTAACGGAGCTCACGAGATTTTCTACTTTAAGTTTTGTGTTGTGAAGTTTTCAAGTTTTGGGTAAAGATTTGATGAAATATGGAACAAGGAGTGTCAAGAGCCTAAGCTTGGGGATTCCCATGGAAACCCCAAGAAAATCTAAGGACACCTCAAATCCAAAGCTTGGGGAAGCCCCGGAAGGCATCCCCTCTTTCGTCTACTTCTATCGGTAACTTTACTTGGAGCTATATTTTTATTCACCACATGATATGTGTTTTGCTTGGAGCGTCTTGTATGATTTGAGTCTTTATTTGTTAGTTTACCACAACCATCCTTCCTGTACACACCTTTTGAGAGAGACACACATGATTAGGAAATTATTAGAATACTCTATGTGCTTCACTTATATCTTTTGAGTTATATAGTTTTGCTCTACTGCTTCACTTATATCTTTTAGAGCACGGTGGTGGATTTGTTTTATAGAAACTATTGATCTCGCTTCACTTACATTATTTTGAGAGTCTTAAATAGCATGGTAAATTGCTTAAATAATCCTAATATGCTAGGTATACAAGATTAATAATAAAATTCTCTTATGAGTGTGTTGAATACTATGAGAAGTTTGATACTTGATAATTGTTTTGAGATAAGGAGATGGTGATATTAAAGTTGTGCTATTTGAGTATTTGTTAATTTGAGAAATACTTGTGTTAAAGTTTGTGATTCCCGTAGCATGCACATATGGTGAACCGTTATGTGATGAAGTCGGAGCATGATTTATTTATTGATTATCTTCCTTATGAGTGGCGGTTGGGGATGAGCGATGGTCTTTTCCTACCAATCTATCCCCCTAGGAGCATGCGCGTAATACTTTGCTTTGATAACTTGTAGATTTTTGCAATAATTACATGAGTTCTTTATGACTAATGTTGAGTCCATGGATAATACACACTCTCACCCTTCCACCATTGCTAGCCTCTTTAATACCGCACACCTTTCGCCGGTATCATACACCCATGATATACCTTCCTCAAAACAGCCACCATACCTACCTATCATGGCATTTCCATAGCCATTCCGAGATATATCGCGATGCAACTTTCCACCATTCCGTTTTCTATGACATGCTCCATCATTGTCATATTGCTTTACATGATCATGTAGTTGACATTGTATTTGTGGCAAAGCCACCGTTCATAATTTTTTCATACATGTCACTCATGAGTCATTGCATATCCCGGTCCACCGCCGGAGGCATTCATATAGAGTCATATCTTGTTCTAAGTATCGAGTTGTAATTCTTGAGTTGTAAGAAAATAATAGTGTGATGATCATCATTATTAGAGCATTGTCCCAAGTGAGGAAAGGATGATGGAGACTATGATTCCCCCACAAGTCGGGATGAGACTTCGGACGAAAAAAAAGAGGCCATAAAAAAAGAGAAAAGGCCCAATATATATATATGAGAGAAAAAGAGAGAAGGGACAATGCTACTATCCTTTTACCACACTTGTGCTTCAAAGTAACACCATGATCTTCCTAGTAGAGAGTCTCCTTTGTTATCACCTTCATATATTAGTGGGAATTTTTTCATTATAGAACTTGGCTTGTATATTCCAATGATGGGCTTCCTCAAAATGCCCTAGGTCTTCGTGAGCAAGCAAGTTGGATGCACACCCACTTATTTTATTTTTGAGCTATCATATACTTATAGCTCTAGTGCATCCGTTGCATGGAAATCCCTACTCTCTCACATTGATATCTATTGATGGGCATCTCCATAGCCCGTTGATACGCCTAGTCGATGTGAAACTATCTTCTCCTTTTTGTCTTCTCCACAACCACAATTCTATTCCACCTAAAGTGTTATGTGCATGGCTCACGCTCATGTATTGCGTGAAGATTGAAAAAGTTTTGAGAATGTCAAAAGTATGAAACAATTGCTTGGCTTGTAGTCGGGGTTGTGCATGATTTAAATACTTTGTGTGGTGAAGATAGAGCATAGCCAGACTATATGATTTTGTAGGGATAACTTTCTTTGGCCATGTTATTTTGAGAAGACATAATTCCTTTGTTAGTATCCTTGAAGTATTATTATTTTTATGTCAATATAAACTTTTGTCTTGAATCTTTCGGATCTGAATATTCATACCACAATTAAGAGGAATTACGTTGAAATTATGCCAAGTAGCATTCCACATCAAAAATTCTATTTTTATCATTTACCTACTCGAGGACGAGCAAGTATTAAGCTTGGGGATGCTTGATATGTCTCCAACGTATCTATAATTTTTGATTGCTCCATGCTATATTATCTACTGTTTTGGACATTATTGGGCTTCATTATACACTTTTATATTATTTTTGGGACTAACATATTAACCGAAGGCCCAGCCTAGAATTGTTGTTTTTTCTACCTATTTTAGGGTTTTGAAGAAAAAGGAATATCAAACGGAGTCCAAATGGAATGAAACCTTCGGGAACGTGATTTTCTCGCCAAACATGATCCAGGAGAAAATTTTCTCACAATGTTTGGTGAGAAAATCACGTTCCCAAAGATTTTATTCCATTTGGACTCCGTTTGATATTCTGTTTCTTCGAAACACTGAAATAGGCAAAAAAACATCAATTCTGGGCTGGGCCTCCAGTTAATAGGTTAGTCTCAAAAATAATATAAAAGTGGAAAATAAAGCCCAATACAGTCCAAAACAGTAGATAATATAGCATGGAGCAATCAAAAATTATAGATACGTTAGAGACGTATCAGGCATCCCAAGCTTAATTCCTGCTCGTCCTTGAGTAGGTAAATGATAAAAAGAGAATTTTGGATGCGGAGTGCTACTTGGCATAATTTCAATGCAAATCTTCTTAATTGTGGTATGAATATTCAGATTCAAAAGATTCAAGACAAAAGTTTATATTGACATAAAAATAATAATACTTCAAGGATACTAACAGAGGAATTATGTCTTCTCAAAATAACATGGCCAAAGAAAGTTATCCCTACAAAATCATATAGTCTGGCTATGCTCTATCTTCACCACACAAAGTATTTAAATCATGCACAACCCCGATGACAAGCCAAGCAATTGTTTCATACTCTAACTTTTTCAAAACTTTTTCAATCTTCACGCAATACATTAGCGTGAGCCATGGATATAGCTCTATAGTTGGAATAGAATGGTGGTTGTGGAGAAGACAAAAAGGAGAAGATAGTCTCACATCAACTAGGCATATCAGTGGGCTATGGAGATGCCCATCAATGGATATCAATGTGAGTGAGTAGGGATTGCCATGCAATAGATGCACTAGAGCTATAAGTATATGAAAGCTCAAAAAGAAACTAAGTGCGTGTGCATCCAACTTGCTTGCTCATGAAGACCTAGGGCAATTTGAAGAAGCCCATCATTGGAATATACAAGCCAAGTTCTATAATGTAAAATTCCCACTAGTATATGAAAGTGATAATATGAGAGACTCTCCACTATGAAAATCATGGTGCTACTTTGAAGCACAAGTGTGGTAAGAGGGTAGTAACATTGTCCCTTCTCTCTTTTTCTCTCATTTTTTTATTTGGGCCTTTTCTCTTTTTTATGGCCTCTTTTTATTTTGGCTTATTTGGCCTCTTTTATTTATTTTTTGTCCAGAGTCTCATCCCGACTTATGGGGGAATCATAGTCTCCATCATTCTTTCCTCACTTGGGACAATACTCTAATAATGATGATCATCACACTTTTATTTTTCTTGTAACTCAACAATTACAACTCGATACTTAGAACAAAATATGACTCTATATGAATGCATCCGGCGGTGTACCGGGATATGCAATATGACAATGATGGAGTGCGTCATGATGAATCTAGATGGTGGAAAGTTGCATGGCAATATATCTTGGAATGGCTATGGAAATGCCATAATAGGTAGGTATGGTGGCTGTTTTGAGGAAGGTAAATGGTAGGAGTATGATTCCGGCGAAAGGTGCGCGGTATTAGAGAGGCTAGAAAAGGTGGAAGGGTGAGAGTGTGCATGATCCATGGACTCAACATTAGTCATAAAGAACTCATATACTTGTTGCAAAAATCTAGAAGTTATCAAATAAAGTATTACGCGCATGCTCCTAGGGTGATAGATTGGGAGGAAAAGACCATCGCTCGTCCCCGACCGCCACTCATAAGGAAGACAATCAATAAATAAATCATGCTCCAACTTCATCACATAATGGTTCACCATACGTGCATGCTACGGGAATCACAAACTTTAACACAAGTATTCTTTTAAATTCACAACTACTCAACTAGCATGACTTTAATATTATCAACTCCATATCTCAAAAAAATTATCATGCTTCAACCTTTTCCTAGTATTCAACACACTCAAAAGAAAGTTTCACAAATCTTGAATACCAAGCATATTATTATTAAGCAAATTACCATGCTATTAAGAGTCTCTCAAAATAATTTAAGTGAAGCATGAGAGATCAATAGTTTCTTTAAAACAAATCCACCACCGTGATCTAAAAGATCTAAGTGAAGAACATAGAGCAAAATTATAACGCTCAAAAGATATAAGTGAAGCACATAGAGCAAAACTACATAGCTCAAGAGATATAAGGGAAGCACATAGAGCAAAACTACTTAGCTCAAAAGATATAAGTGAAGCACATAGAGTATTCTATCATATTTTAATTCATGTATGGCTCTCTCAAAAGGTGTCTACAGAAAGGATGATTGTGGCATACTAAGACACAAAGACACAAATAATACAAGATGCTCCAAGCAAAACACATATCATGTTGGTGAATAAAAATATAGCTCCAAGTAAATTACCGATGGAAGTGGACGAAGGAGGGGATGCCTTCCGGGGCATCCCCAAGCTTTGAATTTTTAGTGTCCTTGGATTATCTTGGGGGTTCCATGGGCATCCCCAAGCTTAGGCTCTTGCCACTCCTTGTTCCATGATCCATCAAAAGAATTCACCCAAAACTTGAAAACTTCACAACACAAAACTCAAAATAGAAAACTCGTGAGCTCCGTTAGCAAAAGAAAACAAAATACCACTTCAAGGTACTCTAATGAACTCATTATTTATTTATATTGGTGTTAAACCTACTGTATTACAACTTCTCTATGGATTATAAACTATTTTACTAGCCATAGATTCATCAAAATAAGCAAACAACACACGAAAAACAGAATCTGTCAAAAACAGAACGGTCTGTAGTAATCTGTAGATAGCGCAAGATATGGAAACCCAAAAATTCTAAAATAAATTACTGGACGTGAGGAATTTATCTATTAATCATCTGCAAAAAGAATTAACTAAATAGATCTCTTCAAATAAAAATTACAGCAGTTCTCGTGAGCGCTAAAGTTTCTGTTTTTTACAGCAAGTTCAACAAGACTTACCCCAAGTCTTCCCAACGGTTCTACTTGGCACAAACACTAATTAAAGACAAAAAACTCAACCAAAAAAGAGGCTAAATAATTTATTTATTACTAAGCAGGAGCAAAAAGCAAGGAATAAAAATAAAATTGGGTTGCCTCCCAACAAGCGCTATCATTTAACGCCCCTAGCTAGGCATAAAAGCGAGGATAGATCTAGGTATTGCCATCTTTGGTTTTGGAGAAAAGAGAGCAAACTTGTTATCTATGGAATTAATCTTTCTATTTTGACAGAGCACATGTCCATTAATGGTAGAAGAAAGATTAAGAATGTTGTGGAAATTGGCATCTAGGCTAGCTTTTATCTCTTTAATAGGTTCGTTTTGGTAAGAAAGCAAGAGAGATGCAATTTCAGTTTTCTCATTAATGGGGTGCCCAAATATTGTTTTCATCCTCTCATAGGTATCTATGGGGTCCCCTTCAAGAAAACCCCCCTCGAAAATAGAATCTAAGACCTGTTTGAATGAAGTGGGTAGCCCAACATAAAAGCTTTTTAAGTAAACCTCAATTTGATATTGGGGTACATAGCTAGCCCGGATCCTTAACAGCCTGTCCCAAGCATCTTTCAAAGATTCATCAAGTAAATAACGAAAAATTCCAGAATCATCTTCATCAAAATTACTAAGGCTCTCATTGATAACTCCGGCAAGTTGTTCTATAGCATTCCGATTTATGAGTTTAGATAAGATAGCAGGATTGTCTAAAGCACTAGAACTTGGGAGAGAACCCCCAACTCTTTTTGGTTCTGACATGGCGAGGAAAAGAGGCAAACAGAAAAAGAGAGGGAGGATAGAGAGGGAGAGGGCGAATAAAACGGCAAGGGTGAAGTGGGGGGAGAGGAAAACGAGAGGCAAATGGAAAATAATGTAATGCGAGAGACAGGGATTGCGATGGGTACTTGGTATGTTGAATTTTTGCGTAGACTCCCCGGCAACGGCGCCTGAAATCCTTCTTGCTACGTCTTGAGCTTGCGTTGGTTTTCCCCGAAGAGGAAGGGATGATGCATCAGAGTAGCGTAAGTATTTCCCTCAGTTTTTGAGAACCAAGGTATCAATCTAGTAGGAGGCCACACTCAAGTCCCTCGTACCTGCACAAGCGATAGCTACTCGCAACCAACGCGATTAGGGGTTGTCAATCCCTTCACGGTCACTTACGAGAGTGAAATCTGATAGATATAATATTTTTGGTATTTTTGGTATAAAGATGCAAAGTAAAAAGTAAAAGCAAAGTAAAAAAGCAAAGCAAGATCAAAGTGATGGAGATTGATATGATGAGAATAGACCCGGGGGCCATAGGTTTCACTAGTGGCTTCTCTCAAGAGCATAAGTATTCTACGGTGGGTGAACAAATTACTATTGAGCAATTGACAGAATTGAGCATAGTTATGAGAATATCTAGGCATGATCATGTATATAGGCATCACGTCCGTGACAAGTAGATCGAAACGATTCTGCATCTACTACTATTACTCCACTCATCGACCGCTATCCAGCATGCATCTAGAGTATTAAGTTAAAAATAGAGTAACGCCTTAAGCAAGATGACATGATGTAGAGAGATAAATTCATGCAATATGAAATAAACCCCATCTTGTTATCCTCGATGGCAACGATACAATGCGTGCCTTGCCGCCCCTTCTGTCACTGGGTAAGGACACCGCAAGATCGAACCCAAAGCTAGGCACTTCTCCCATGGCAAGAACTACCAATCTAGTTGGCCAAACCAAACAGATAATTCGAAGAGACTTGCAAAGATAACCAATCATACATAAAAGAATTCAGAGAAGATTCAAATAATATTCATAGATAGACTTGATCATAAACCCACAATTCATCGGTCTCAACAAACACACTGCAAAAAGAAGATTACATCGAATAGATCTCCACAAGAGAGGGGGAGAACTTTGTATTGAGATTCAAAGAGAGCAAAGAAGCCATCTAGCTACTAACTATGGACCCGAAGGTCTGAGGTAAACTACTCACACTTCATATAAGAGGCTATGATGATGTAGAAGCCCTCCATGACGACGGCCCTCTTCCAGCGGAGCTCCGAAACATGCCCCAAGATGGGATCTCGTGGATACAGAAAGTTGCGGCGGTGGAATTAGGTTTTTGGCTCCTGTTCTGATTGTTTGGGGGTACGTGTGTATATATAGGAGGAAGAAGTATGCCGGAGGAGCACCGAGGGGCCCACGAGGCAGGGGGCGCCCCCTAGGGGGGGGGGCGCCCCCTAGGGGGGGCGCGCCCCCACCCTCATGACCACCTCTTTTGTTCCTTGGAGCAAGGTCCAAGTCTCCTGGATCATGTTCGGTGAGAAAATCATGTTCCCGAAGATTTTATTCCATTTGGACTCCGTTTGATATTCCATTTCTTCTAAACACTAAAATAGGCAAAAAACAGCAATTCTGGGTTGAGCCTCCGGTTAATAGGTTAGTCTCAAAAATAATATAAAAGTGGAAAATAAAGCCCAATATAGTACAAAACAGTAGATAATATAGCATGGAGCAATCAAAAATTATAGATACGTTGGAGACGTATCATCGCGCCTCAACTCAGCCCCCCGGCCAGCACAGTGGGGCCCTTGCGCTTCTCTTCGCTTCCTTGGCCTTGGCTTTCTTGTCTTCGGGGTCGGGCTTGAGTTGTTCGAGGAGGGAATGGCGGCCTTCTTCATCCCTGGCACACATGTCCAACAGGTTGAACATCTCCAGAGCCGAGCACAAGTCGTCGTGGATGGCGAGCTCCTCGCGCATCTTGACATCCTTGACGCGCTTGGTGAATGCTGAGATGATGGATTCATTCGAGGCCTTCGCGATCTTGAGGCGAACATTTGTGAAGCACTTTATGTACTTGTAGAGAGTCTCACCCGGCAGCTGCTTCACACGCCGCAGGTCATTAACAGCGAGGACGCGGTCACGGGTGCCCTGGAAGTTGGTGATGAAGCACCCGCGAAGCTCATTGTCAGCGTTCTGAGAACGGGGGTCCCCAGACTTGACTGTCTGCGGCCCGCGGCATGGCTCCACTAGTGGCCCTGTACGGCCCATCTTCACCAGCAAACACTCAAGACCATCACGAGGGGCCAAGCCTCGTGAGGCGGACGATGCAAGACCTCCTCAGGGATGGCCTCACCAGGCCGGCTCGCGAAGGGCGAAGATATCAAGGCAAGGGATACCTCGCGAGGTTTGTGTGACACAATCCATGATGACTGGAGCCAGGCGGGCGCCAGCGCGCAGTGTCCTCGTTTCCTCTTTGGTGCTAAAGGGGCAAGCGCAGGCGAGGAGAACCGAGGCATCAGGCAAAGGTTTCCATATCGGTGCAACAAGACCAAGACCAGCAGGACGACAGGACGGAGGTCACTGTGGACCCCAAGACGGCTTCATCACCAGAGCCTTTGGCAGGCGAAGACTAGTTTTGTCAGGATAGCTTGTACTAGTTGTCCCCCTTCAAATTGGCCATTGTGGGATCCCTTCCCGCCTAATATTTGGGAAGAGGACCCGAGCCTCTATAAATAGGACTAGCCACCACCGTAGGGAGGGAGATTCTGATCCGATCCTGGACCGCATCAACTCGCCAA
Organism: Triticum dicoccoides; assembly: GCF_002162155.2. NCBI lineage: Eukaryota > Viridiplantae > Streptophyta > Magnoliopsida > Poales > Poaceae > Triticum > Triticum dicoccoides. The sequence continues at coordinate 405,653,682 of NC_041386.1, forward strand.
GCACAAGAACACCTCCCCTTAGGAGGCTGTTCTTCCCTTGTAACTATTCTTCCTCAACCCGAGAGGCAATCCACCATAGCACACTGGAGTAGGGTATTACACCACATCGATGGCCTGAACCAATATAAACTCTTGTGTCTCGTGTTCTTTGGGTTCGTCGAGCTACGCCGTGAGATCATGGCGTGTGCGAGCTAGAGATGGGAAGATCTTCCTGTGCAACCCACTGTTTAAACCTCAAGGGTTTTGCCGGAACCCGAAATCTGACATTTGGCGTTCTAGATAGGGGTTTGCTTAAGCTTTCCCCTTCATCAGTCCGCGTTTTGCCACTCCACCAAGCTCATAGCTGACGCTCGCCAGGCCCGCGCTGAGCACCAGGCAGCTCATGCCACCCGTGTCGCTTAGACAACCCCTATCGGCGGACCTCCTAGTCGTTCTCCGTCACCCGCCGCCAACGCCACCACCAGCCCGGCGGCAAACGAGCAGCAAGCTTCCTCACTGCACCCCTCCGTGCGGCGAGACGGCCGCACCACCACCCCGTCACTGACTCCGGCCGGCTCATCGTCTCACGCTCACCGCACACCCACGAACGTAGGCCGCGCTGCTCATGGCACGTGAGCTCCTGCACTACCACCTAGTCGACGACCTCTACGAGGACTGGTTGGACCGCATCGCCGGGCTCGTCAGCGCCGCGGGGGGCTATCCTGCACCATCCCTCTCGCTGCCTCACCTGCCCCCGGTAGCGGGCGATGTGGCTCACGGAGCGCCTCCGCTCCCTCAGCACCAAGATGGCGCCCTCTCTCTGAGACGTACGGCGCATGGACGGCGTCCTCGCTCTAAGATGTGCCGTCCCGCGATGTGATCCACCGCGCTGTGTGACCGCGCACGAAGAAAGAAGTTGCCAAGAGATCCCCCATCCACAAGAAAACGCTCCACCGCTCCCAGCACCACCACATTAGGATCGCTGGCCGCGGCAGGGCCATGCGCCACTGGCCGTGGCAGCGCAGGGACACCAAGATCAAGCTCCGCCTCCCCGATGGGTCCCGGTGGCCACGGCAGGCTGCCGCGCCTTCACTCCGGAGCTGCCTAGTGTTATCTGGCCGGGCAAGTTCAACCCGGATCTGCCTCCTCGCTACGACGGCACCCCCGACCCTGCCTAGTTTTTTTAGCTCTACGAGCTGAGCATTGAGGTGGCCAACAACGACGAAAAGGGCATGGCGAACTGGTTTCCCATGGCTCTCAAGGATGGCGCCCGCTCATGGCTCCTGAACCTTCCCCCGGGCTCGATCTCCTCCTGGGATCAGATGCGCGACAACTTTGTCGCCAACTCCGAGGGCACTCGCGACATCAAGCAACAGCCAGGAGAGACCCTCTAGAAGTACATCCAGTGCTTCAACAGCGTGCGCCTCAAGATCCCCAAGGTAACAGACGAGGCCATCATCTCAGCATTTTTCGATGGCGTCCGTGACATCAAGATGAAGGAGGAGCTCGCCATCCATGAGGAGTTGTGCATGACTTTGGAGCTTTTCAACATAGCATCAAAGTGTGCAAGAGTTGAGGAGGAGCGTTTCTCCCTCATTGAGCTCCCTGCTGCAGACCCAGAGGAGAAGAAGGCCAAGGTCAAGGACGTGAAGCGCAAAGGGATGGCCGTACTCGCGGCAGAGCCAGATACCAAACGCGGCCGAGACCTCCCCGAGTCGTCCAAGGGCAGCCGTACGTTCATTGCCTTCCACAACGTGCGCGGCCACAACACCAACGATTGTCAAGAGCTCAGGGCAATGACCGGGGCTACGACCCAGGAGGTGCACGATGTGGATGACGTTGGGATGACCACGGCCCTCGCCAGGAGTGGCGCGACCAGCCTCGTGAGGGCGCCCGGAGGGGCCAGCCTCGCGAGGATCGTCTTCAGGGAAACCCTAGTCTCCCTCCGCTATGGCCGCCACCAAGGAGGAACGACGACCATCAGCAGGACGAAGGGGCTAGGGGCTTTCAAGAGTCATGCGCCATCGCCAACATCTTGGGTGACGCTCAGGCCCCAGCTTACCAGTGTATCTTCAGGCATTTCTCTTGCGAGGTGAATGCAGCCCTCCCCAAGCTCAAGGCTGCACGCCCGCTCAGATGGTCCAAGTACGCCATCACCTTTAGCTCGGCGGACCAGCTCAAATGCGCGACAACTGCCGGCGTCCTCCCGATGCTCTGTTCGCCCGTCATTAGCAATGTACAAGTAACCAAGACCCTCATCAATGGCAGCGCAGGGCTCAGTGTCCTATCCGTCAAGACGTTCGACAGCCTTCACGTGCCATACGATCAGCTCCAGCCCACCAAGACTTTCTCAGGAGTGATTGATGGCTCCACCACCCCGATAGGGCAAGTTTGTCTCCCTGTCACCTTCGGCACACGCGACAACTACCGCACCGAGCTCGTGGACTTCGACGTCACCCACACCCGCTTGCCGTACAATGCCATCCTTGGGTACCCAGTGCTAGCCAAATTCATGGTAGTCACCCACCATGGCTACAATGTCTTCAAGATGCCGGGAAGCGGCGGAATCATCACAGTCCCCTATGTAGAAAGAGATGTGGTGTGCTCCCTCGATTGCGCCTTCCAAGCTACAGCGGTCGAAGACCCTGGCATCGCATATATGCAGCAACCTCCAGCGGCGCCACCTCAGGATCAGTGCCCGCGCCTGGCGCGCCTCCCTCCCTCGCATAGGGAGGCGTGCCTGGCTCCCTCCTCGGGCAAGGAACGGGGGCTCTCTTTTGGAGGGCCTCAGACCTGGCCAGCATCAGGAGGGAGGCGCTCATGCACCACGTGGAGGCATGCTTCGCGACATGTCTCCCTCGGGAGGACACCGGGTGAGGAGCGCCTGGCCCTCAGGAGTTCATCACCAAGACCACTCAGGAGCTTTAGGAAGCAAGATCAATACGCGGCGACCGCCGCCCGCTTGGCACTGCTCCCCATCCAGGCGAGGGTGGTGAGCTGCGCGTCTGCATCAACATCCTAGGGCTCAACAGGGCTGCATCTTAGGAGCGCTTCTGGCCTTCTGCCTAAAACTAAAATGAATTGATTGGTTTTTAGACCGGTTAGCTCTGTTGGGAAGACTTGACTTCTTGAACTCCACATGCATATCCCCAGGTTGAGCTAGAGGGACATCCTCCTCCTCCGAGCTTGCATCATTGATCTTCATCAACTGAGCATCCTCTTCGTCATCTGTAGTTTGACCATAAGGGGATAGGTCCCCATAGGTCTTTGGGTCAGCTATGAGATGTGAGACATAGCTCTCTCCGTCGGAGTCTTGGGACGACATATTTTCAGAACTGCAATGAAAACAACGAGAAAATAGTACAGAGGATTTTCTCCGTGATACTGTGATCAACAGGTTCGGGAAGTATGTATAGATTTTTTTATCTTGGAGGACAAGCATATGGAAGAAAAACGGAGTTCGGAAGGTGTCACAGGTGGGCATAACCCACCTGGGCGCGCCATCTTGTTCCCACTAGGGGACGCTTCCTGGAAGTTTCTTTATTCCCAAAATTTTCAAATATTCCAAAACTGATAGAATTTTTTTGTGGATTTTCCGAAGTACGTTTACTTACCGTATCACGTGCGTCCTTATTTTAATGATTCTGGAGTGTTCCAAAAGGACTCTTTTATGTGTTTTTCCGGTGTCAAAGTTTGGATAACATTACTTTGAACATTAATGGGCGTACCTGAGATATAATGCTTTATTCGTTTCCCATTAACAACCTTCGGGTTAGTACCTTCAGAGTTATTTATTTTGATGGCTCCAGACCGGTAAACCTCCTCGATATCATAGGTGCCTTCCCATTTTGAGAGGAGTTTTCCTGCAAAGAATCTGAAACAAGAGTTGTACGAAAGAACATATTCTTCTACTTTAAACTCACGCTTTTGGATTCTTTTGTCATGCCATCTTTTTTTTTCTTTGAATAATTTTGCATTGTCATAAGCTTGGGTTCTCCATTCTTCTAAAGAGCTTATTTCAAATAACCTCTTTTCACCAGCATGTTTCAAATCATAATTGAGTTCCCTGATTGCCCAATATGCCTTATGTTCTAACTCAAGAGGCAAATGACAAGCTTTTCCATAAACTATTTTATATGGAGACATACCCATAGGATTTTTATACGCTGTTCTATAAGACCAAAGTGCATCTTCTAATTTCTTAGACCAATTCTTCCTGGACCTATTAACAGTCTTTTGCAAAATTAAATTTATTTTTCTATTGCTATGTTCAACTTCACCACTAGACTGAGGATGATAGGGTGATGTAATTATACGGTTAACATTGTACTTGGCCAGCATTTTACGGAAAGCACCATGAATAAAGTGTGAACCACCATCAATCATTAAATATCTAGGGACTACAGATGTTGGGAAAATAACTTCCTTAAGCATTTTTATAGAGGTGTTGTGATCAACAGTACTGGTTGGAATAGCTTCTACCCATTTAGTAACATAATCAATAGCAACAAAAATATGTGTATACCCATTAGAGGAAGGAAAATTTCCCACATAATCAAAACCCCAAACATCAAATGGTTCAACAACAAGTGAATAATTCATAGGCATTTATTGACGCTTACCGATATTACCTATTCTTTGGCATTCATCACAAGATAAGACGAACTTATGGGCATCCTTGAAGAGAGTAGGCCAATAAAATCTAGATTGCAATGCCTTGTGAGCAGTTCTATCTCCAGCATGATATCCTCCATAAGCTTCGGAGTGACATGTAACGCCCTCCATGCGGCTATATCTCCCACGTGTCGAAGCACGACTTAGAGGCATAACCGCATTGAAAGCAATGTCGCAAGTGAGGTAATCTTTGCAAACAACCCATATAATACAATAGGGGAAAAGATACATAGTTGGCTTACAATCGCCACTTCACACAATACATGAGTAAAGCATTACATCATCCAAATACAATCAAGGCCCGACTATGGAGCCAAAATAAAAGAAGAACCCCAAATGCGACAAAGGTCCCCGATCGACCCCAACTGGGCTCCACTATTGACCAACTAGAACGAAACAACACAAAGGACAAGATCTCCGTCGAGCTCCTCCTGAGCTTGGTTGCGTCAACTGCACGGTCTCATCGGCACCTGCAAACTGGTTTTGGAAGTATCTGTGAGCCCCGGGGACTCAGAAATCTCACACCCTCGCGATCAAGACTATTTAAGCTTATGGGTAAGGTAACAGGTATGAGGTGGAGCTGCAGCAAGCGACTAGCATATATGGTGGCTAACATACGCAAATGAGAGCGAGAAGAGAAGGCAAAGCACGGTCGAGAAACTATGATCAAGAAGTGATCCTAGAACAACCTACATCAAGCATAACTCCAACACCATGTTCACTTCCCGAACTCCGCCGGAAAGAGACCATCACGGTTACACACGCGGTTGATTCATTTTAGTTAAGGTCGACTTCAGGTTTTCTACAACCGGACATTAACAAATTCCCATCTGCCCATAACCGCGGGCACGGCTTTCGAAAGTTCAAATCCCTGCAGGGTGTCCCAACTAAGCCCATGACAAGCTCTCACGGTCAACGAAGGAATATACCTCCTCCCGAGACATTCCGATCAGACTCGGTATCCCGGTACAACAAGACATTTCGACAGCGTAAAACTAAACCAGCAACACCGCCCGATGCGCCGACATCTTGATGGGAGCTGCACATATCTCGTTCTCAGGGCAACACCGGATAGGTCAAGCTACGAGTAAAACCAGCCCTCAAGTTTCCCCGAGGTGGCCCCGCAGGCTGCCCATTTCGGACCAACACTTAGACAAGCAGTGGCCCTGGGGGGTTAAAATAAAGATGACCCTCGAAAGAGCGACTCCCAAGGGAAAAATAGGTGGTGGTGAGGCAAATGGTAAAACCAAGGTTGGGCATTGCTGGAGGAGCTTTACTTAAGGCGAACTGTCAAGGGGTTCCCATTATTACCCAACCGCGTGAGGAACGCAAAATCCGGGAACATAACACCGATATGACGGAAACTAGGGCGGCAAGAGTGGAACAAAACACCAGGCATAAGGCCGAGCCTTCCACCCTTTACCAAGTATATAGATGCATTAATTAAGTAAGATATATTGTGATATCCCAACAAGTAAACATGTTCCAACAAGGAACGATCTCTATGTTCCAACAAGGAACAAACTTCAATCTTCACCTGCAACTAATAACGCTATAAGAGGGGCTGAGCAAAGCGGTAACATAGCCAAACAATGGTTTTCTAGGACAAGGTGGGTTAGAGGCTTGGTTCAACAATATAGGAGGCATGATAAGCAAGGGGTAGGTATCATAGCATAGGCATAGCAAAAGAGCGAGCAACTAAGCAAGCAAAGATGGAAGTGATTTCGAGGGTATGATCATCTTGCCTGAAATCCCGCAAGGAAGAAGAACGAGTCCATGAAGAAGACAAACAGACGTAGACGAACGGATCCTCACAAACGCAACGTTAACGGAACTAAGCCGAAGAAGCATCACCGGAAAGAAGCAAACAACAAAGTAAACAAACCACACATGGACATGACATGATGCACAACCAAGTATGATGTATGTCCGATTTAATGATACATGGCATGGCAAAATTCACAAACAACACTACAAGTTAAGTGGAGCTCAATATGCAACGAGTTGCATATTGATGAAAAACCACATGACTTATTTAGTTCTCTCTCGTTTATGTACCCAACAAGATTAAATGTTGTTAGCATGGCAAGAGGTGAAGCAAAAGAAAACTACCTATCTAGCCAAGGTTAAAAGAGGCCAAAAGCAACGAACAACAATTCCGGAAACTCCTCATGTGCATTAGCAATTTAATGCAACAACAATTTTTAAACATATTAAATGTTGTTATCATGATGCGGATGTCATGTTCAAGTTTATGCAATTTTAAGAAAATGTTAACAAGAGCATATTAAGAAGCATTTGTCACCATGGCGGAAGCGAAAGGGGTGCCACGACAACGAACCCGAAAATGATGCCACGCAACATATCGGTTCCGGTAGCTCATGGATATGCCGGTGAAAAAGGAAAAGCGACGTGAGCGAGTTGAGCAAGATGGTGGGTGCTCCCGACTCTCGGGTTCCCACATGTCGGTGACAAGGCGAAAGAGGGGCAATGTGCACTGACAGTTTCGGACTCAAGGAGAACAAGGGTGCATCTCATACATCACACAACATGCATTCGTTTCGCGGGTCATCGTCTCGGCGGTTATACCTTTGAAGCATGCAAACGAGGATGGTTCGGGTTCCGTGCAAAGTAGAGGAAGTAGACGTTCTCGGGACGGCGGTAATGGAAGTAGTTGTTCTCGTTTCGTAGTGGAAGTAGTTGCACATCTCATAGCGGTACTTGACGATTTCGGAGATGGCGGAAGACGAACTTGGCGGTCCTCGTCGTCCTGGTACTTGGCGTCATGGTACTTGGGTCTTACTTGACGGATCTGATGCCTCCGGATGTAGTGGTACCCGTTCGTTTTCAGAGAGGTACTTGGCTTTCTTCGTCCCGTAGTGTAGTCAAACTTGACGTATCTGAGGGATCCACATCGAATGAAGTGGAACATCTTTAAGTGGGACTTGGCGTGTCCCAAAATCTGTGGGCGTCGGCACTTGGCGAAAGAAACTACGAAGGCGTCCTTGACATCCCTGGTTGCCGGTTCTTGGCGGCCACAAGAGGGGAAAAACAAGCCCCATCGGGCATCAAGGAGGTGGAGGTCTCGTAGGAGTTGGCCGTGAAGGGGCTGCTGAGGCAGCAGGAGAAGATGGCCGGTGGTGCAGGCCGAACGGAGGGAGGAGAAGGCACAGGCGCTGACGAGCCTGGGGCGCCGGACCATTGTAGCGGTGGGTCGAGAGGCCAGGGAGACCCTGGAAGGGTCGAGGTCGCCGGCGGGCTGGATCGCCGGAGCGGCGCGGTGGTTCCTGGTGGTGCGGAGGAGCCGTGGAGGCGATGCAGACGATGGAGACAGGGAACAGTGGGAGAAGAAGGAGCTCGAGACGACACATCGAACGGGGAGGCCCTCGAGCAGAGGAGCGGGCGACATGGAGGGGCGGCAGCAGAGCAGCGGCAGAAGGGCGCGATGACAGCAGGGTCACGGCGGCTGCGGCAAGAGAAGAAGGCGCGGGCGGGCGAGCTCGCCGGAGGGCGCAAGGAAGAGCGGGATCGGGCGCGGGGTGGAGGAGGATTGGGATGGAGCTGAGGCTTCCCCTGGCGGCGCGATCGGGAGGAGGACGAGGGGGATCGAGAGAGATGTGGTGAGCAAGTGGGGATCGGGAACGGGGTGGCGGCACTGGAGGAGGGACCGAGGGAGAGAAGTGGGATCGGGCTAGGTTAAGAGGAGGCCAGCGGCTGGGCCTTAGGGCAATTGGGCCGGCCTGGCTGGGATGGGCTCTCTCTCCCTCTATCTCTTCTCATTAACAGAAGAAAGAAAGGAAAGAGTGGAAAGAAAGAAAAAAAAGGAGAGAAGAAAATGGAAGAACAAAGAATCTGGGCACAGGGATTATTTTTCCTGGACTCACAAAATTGAGCTTGACCCAAGAAAAATGGAAAAACGCATGTGAATGAAGTTTGGATTCAAACTCATTCAAAATATTTCAAATGGGTTCAAAAGTAAGGGGGTTTGGAAGGCCCCATAAATGTTCGGTTTTAGAGGAACCTCGATAAAAGAGATACAGACTTGTGGACAAGATTTAAAGGTCAAACTCGAAGTGGAAATAGGCATGAGGATTATTTGTGCACGTGTGTTATGGTGAATATCAAATTAAAGAAATATTCAATATAGCTCCCTACTATCGGGAGGATAGGTTATAAAGAGAAACCACCATGTGAGTTCCCTTGATTTAAATGGACCGAAGATCCATGCAATTTATTTAGTGAGTTGAGGTGCAAAGATTAATGGCATGATGGCATGATGACATGATGCAATGCACAAATAAAAGGGCAGGCACAAATGAAACACACGACGAAACCCGGAACATATGGAAGTCTTCTCGAGCATCGGTCTCGGGGCGTCACAACACTCCACCACTACGAGAGGATCTCGTCTCGAGGTCTAGAATGGCACCGGAGGGAAAAATGGAAGGGAAAGAGAAGAGGTAAAACTAAGTTGCACCGGAGGGAAAAAACCGTGGGGCTGCCCTCATTTGTTTATCACCAGCGCGGAGCATAGTGCTTCCGCTTGCGCACGGGCATAGCCGCTCCTCGGCAGTGTTGATAGCCAGCGCGGAGCATGGTGCTTCCGCTTGGGCGTGGGATGGGGGGCCCCTCCGGGAGGAGCCCCCGGGGCATGTACAGCGCCGCCCTGACACGTGGCTTGCACGGCAGGGCTGTGAGGTGTATCTGAGCACTCGTGAGCCAGTGCGGGACACACGAGGCCCTACCTCAAGGCGGGTTGCACCTGGTCTTGAGTCTTGGTGACTGTATGTCCCTGCAAGGCGGTTAGATGCAAACACTCTACGTCCTTAGGTCCCGACCCTCGAGCGAGACGTGGTCAAGGCCAGGGGGTGAGGGCTGGAGAGCCAGTAAGAGCTCCTGAGTCACGATGCTCAGGAGCCCCCCTTTTAACGTGCAAGCGAGTTGCATAGGATGAAGAGACCTGTGGTGGGCAGCAATAGAGCAGGTGACAACAGTTGGCGGGTTAAGCATGGAGAGCATATCAGTTTGGATAAAATGCAGGAAGATACATGCCATCGGGTCCGGCCCAAGCGGCTTTGGGGTGATGTAGCCCGAGGGGCGCCCCCAACAAGGTAAGCTGAAGTCATAAGCAAAAGGGATACATGCCACAGGGACGGACCCACGCGGCCTGGGAATAATGCAGCCCGAGGGGCGCTCCCAGCTAAACGAGCTTGGAAGATGTCACCTGGTTCTGTAGATGAAGTAGAATTGGTGCAGCTGAAGGCGTGCGTGCGTTGAAGAAATGACTCCTCATGAGCCACCAGAATCCTGAGCCTCGGGAGGCTCTGGGGGCTCGAGAGGTTGCCTGAAGACCGTCTCCATCTCCTCCACGGAACATCTTAGAAAAAACAATAAAAAATCCTCACCAAAGATGAAGACCAGGGGGCCCACACCCTTCTCACGAGGGTGGGGGCGCCCCCCTAGGGCGCGCTCCCTACCTCGTGGGTCCCCTGGATGCCCTCCGACGCCAACACCAACTCTATATATTTGCTTTCGGAGAGAAAAAAAATAAGAGAGAGGAAATCATCGCGTTTTACGATACGGAGCCGCCGCCAAGCCCTAAAACCTCTCAGGAGGGCTGATTTGGAGTCCGTTCGGGGCTCCGAAGAGGGGGATTCGTCGCCGTCGTCATCATCAACCATCCTCCATCACCAATTTCATGATGCTCACCGCCATGCGTCAGTAATTCCATCTCGACTTGCTGGCCGGTGATGGGTTGGATGAGATTTATCATCTATCGAGTTAGTTTTGTTAGGGTTTGATCCCTAGTATCCATTATGTTCTGAGATTGATGTTGCTATGACTTTACTATGCTTAATGCTTGTCACTAGGGCCCGAGTGCCATGATTTCAGATCTGAACCTATTATGTTTTCATGAATATATATGAGTTCTTGATCCTATATTGCAAGTCTATAGTCACCTACTATGTGTTATGATCCGGAAACCCCAAAGTGACAATAATCGGGACCACTCCAGGTGATGACCATAGTTTGAGGAGTTCATGTATTCACTATGTGCTAATGCTTTGTTCCGGTTCTCAATTAAAAGGAGGCCTTAATATCCCTTAGTTTCCAATAGGACCCCGCTGCCACGGGAGGGTAGGACAAAAGATGTCATGCAAGTTCTTTTCCATAAGCACGTATGACTATATACGGAATACATGCCTACATTACATTGATGAATTGGAGCTAGTTCTGTGTCACCCTATGTTATGACTGTTACATGATGAACCGCATCCGGCATAATTATCCATCACTTATCTGGTGCCTACGAGTTTTCCATATACTGGTTTATGCTTATTTACTTTCCTGTTGCTACTGTTACAATCACTACAAAACACCAAAAACATTACTTTTGCTGTCTTTACTTTTGTTGCCGCTACCATCATTATCATATTACTTTTCTACTAAACACTTTGCTGCAGATACTAAGTTTCCATGTGTGGTTGAATTGACAACTCAGCTACTAATACTAGAGAATATTCTTTGGCTCCCCTTGTGTTGAATCAATAAATTTGGGTTGAATACTCTACCCTCGAAAGCTGTTGCGATCCCCTATACTTGTGGTTATCAAGACAAATTTCTGGCGCCGTTGCTGGGGAGCATAGCTCTATTCTTTGAGTCACTTGGGATTTATATCTGCTGGACACTATGAAGAACTTGAGAGATCCAAAAACCAAGATCTATCCCTCAACTACGAGGGGAGGTAAGGAACTGCCATCTAGCTCTGCACTTGATTCACCTTCTGTTATGAGTAAGTTAGCGACACCTACACCTGCTTCTGCTATTCGTTCTGATATGTCGCATGTTATTGATGATGCCACTTCTGCTATGCATTATACTCATGAAGAAACTGCTTCTATGCCTGATACTACTGTGCCCCTTAGTGAATTTCTTGATGAGCAAATTGCTAGGGCTAGAGAAAAAGAAATTATTGAATCTGAATACGATGATGATAGTGATGATGAAAATATGCCTGTTATTCCTAAGGGTTATCTTTTTGATATGGAATCTTCTGCCACTATTCTAGCTTGCAAGGATAGATATGAGCTTAAGAGGTTATTAATTAAATGGAACAAAGAATCACTTAGAGATAAAATGAAACCCGACCCTGCTTTTGCTACTTCACCTATTTGTGTTCCTGATAAGGATTATGAATTCTCTCTTGATCCTGATATAATTACTTTGGTTGAATCTGATCCATTTTATGGCTATGAATCTGAAACTGTTGTGCCACATCTTACTAAGTTAAATTATATAGCTGCCCTATTCACTAATGATGAGAGCTCGCGTTACTTTTATATACTCAAAATATTTCCGTTCTCATTAAAGGCTGATGCTAAGATATGGTTTAATTCTCTTGATCCTGGTTGTGTGCGTAGTCCCCAGGATATGATCTATTACTTCTCTGCTAAATATTTCCCTGCTCATAAGAAACAAGCTGCTTTGAGGGAAATATACAACTTCGTGCAAATTAAAGAAGAGAGTCTCCCACAAGCTTTGGGGAGCCTTCTCAAGTTACTTAATGCTTTGCCTGATCATCCTCTTAAGAAACCTGAAATACTTGATATCTTTTATAATGGATTAACCGATGCTTCCAGAGATTATCTGGATAGTTGTGTTGGTTCTCTTTTCAGGGAAAGAACACCGGATGAAGCTGAAATCCTATTGAATAATATGTTGACAAATGAAAATGATTGGGCACCTCCTGAGCCAGCTCCTGCTCCAAGTACTGAACCTATTCCTAAACCAACTCCGAAGAAGAGAGGTGTTCTATTTCTCAGTCCAGAAGATATGCAAGAGGCAAAGAAATCTATGAATGAAAAAGGTATTAAAGCTGAAGAGGTTAAGAATTTACCTCCTATTGAAGAAATACATGGTCTTAATATACCGCCTGTTGAAGAAACATATGATCTTAATTCATTATTTATTGAGGAACCTCCTGATCCCGATATCCCGACATAGGTAGTAAAGGTAAATTCTCCCTATAGATATGATAAAGTTGAAGTCCCTCCTACTAAAATTGCTAGTCAGTGCTTGGATGAGTTTGATAACTTCATGTTTAAGCAAGACGACTTCAATGCTTATTTTGGTAGACAATTAAAAGAAAATGCTTATATGATTAGACGCTTGGGTGATTATATGGCTGATATTAAAGGTGAACTTAAACTTGTTAGCAAACATGCTTCTATGGTTACCACTCAAGTAGAACAAGTACTTAAGGCTCAAAAAGAAGTGCTTAATGAAATGAATAGTAAGAATAATGATTATGCTGTTAGAGTGGCTACTAGAACTGGTAGAATGACTCAGGAACCTTTGTATCCTAAAGGCCACCCTAAGAGAATCGAGCAAGATTCTCAAAGAAATAATATTGATGTTCCTAGTTCTTCTAAAAAGTAGAAGAAGAAAAATGATAGAACTGTGCAAACTTCTAGTGAACCTATTGCTGAACCACCTGATAATCCAAATGATATTTCTATGTCTGATGTTGAAACACAATCTGGTAATGGACATGAACCTAGTAAAAATATTAATGATGATGTTCATGATGATGCTCAACCTAATAATGATAATGATGTAGAAATTGAACCTGCTGTTGATCTTGATAACCCACAATCAAAGAATCAACGTTATGATAAAAGAGACTTTGTTGCTAGGACACATGGTAAAGAAAGGGAACCTTGGGTTCAGAAACCCATGCCTTTTCCTCCGAAACCATCCAAGAAAAAGGATGATGAGGATTTTGAGCGCTTTGCTGAAATGATTAGGCCTATTTTTTTGTGTATGCGATTAACTGATGTGCTCAAAACAAATCCTTATGCTAAATATATGAAGGATATCATTACTAATAAAAGAAAGATACTGGAAGATGAAATTTCCACCATGCTTGCTAATTATACCTTTAAGGGTGGAATACCAAAGAAACTTGGAGACCCCGGAGTACCTACTATACCTTGCTCCATTAAAATAAATTATATTAAAACTGCTTTATGTGATCTTGGATCCGGTGTTAGTGTTATGCCTCTCTCTTTATATCATAGACTTGACTTGAATAAGTTGACACCTACTAAAATATCTTTGCAAATGGTTGATAAATCAACTGCTATACCTGTCGGTATCTGTGAGGATGTGCCTGTTGTGGTTGCAAATGTTACTATTTTAACGAACTTTGTTATTCTTGATATTCCTGAGGATGATAGTATGTCTATTATTCTTGGAAGACCTTTTCTTAATACTGCAGGGGCTGTTATTGATTGGAACAAAGGCAATGTCACTTTTCATGTTAATGGTAATGAGCATACGGTACACTTTCCAAGGAAACAACCTCAAGTCCATAGTATCAACTCTATTGGAAAAATTCCATCGATTATATTTGGAGGTTTTGAATTTCCTCTTCCTACTATCAAGAAGAAATATTATATTCTTATTATTGAGGATGTGCATATCCCCATTGAGGTAACTTAGTGTTATTCGAAATTTCTCCAATTTCAAGATTATCGGAATGAGTTTGTTAACAAGACTTGATCAACCTTATTAGTGGATTCTTTTTGATGAGCATGAGATGGATGAAACTAGAAGCACAAACTTCTGCACCCCACTTTTACTTTCTGTTATTTATATTAAATAAAGTAAAAATAGTATTTTCTGTCTGTTTCCTGACTTATCCGTGCAATATAAAAATATCCCGAAAATATAAGTCCTTAGAATACCATGCCAATTTAATATGATTTTTTCGGGAATATTTGAGGATTTACTGTGCAAAAATTACCGTGGGAGGAGCTGCCACCTGGCCACGAGGGTGGTGGGCGCCCCCCCGATAGGCGCGCCCCCTACCTCGTGGGCCCACGGTGGCCCTCCTCCACTTATCCCAGCAACCAATATTCTTCCTCTGTCTCACACAAACCCGAAAAACCAACTCAAGCACGAGTTCCAACCACTTTTGCTGTGATTTTCAATCTCCTTGCTCAAAGCACCTCTCGCAAAACTACTTGGGGAGATTGTTCCTTGGTATGTGACTCCTCCATTGGTCCAATTAGTTTTTGTTCTAGTGCTTTATTATTTGCAAACTTGTGCTGCATAGGTGACCATGTTCATGAGCTTGCATGTCAAATTTATGTGGTTCCAAGTAGTTCTAATGCTTGATTTAGGCTCTAGGCACTTGTAGGAGTAGTTGCTATCAGTTTTATTGAAGTTGGTTCACTTTTGTTTGAAGTTACTAAAAATTTCAGAATTTTTCAGAGATATGCTTAGGAAGATGTTCCAAGGTGGTTCCTCTAAGAAACAAGGACCCAGGATTGCTATGCGCGATGATGATGAGGATCCACCAAGAGACGCTCCAGTACGGCCTTGCGAATGGCCGTTGGAAAATTTTATGGACCATGCAGGAATTAAAGAAGGATTCAAAGCATATTTGCGCAATGCCGGTCTTGAGGATTTTGAGGCTACCAAATGCCCCCAGTATCATGATATCAGAAGTTCATTTGTGAGGAGGTTTGAGTATTCATCTTCACGTAATTCTCCTTCAGTCATGTTTGATCTCTATGGCAAATCTTATACCATGGACTTAGAGGATTTCACTTCTGCTTGCGAACTTCCATCATGGGGTAGTGTTAGGGACCCCCCTAAATGTGAATTTAGAAACTTTCTTGCTAGTATAACTGTGGGGGAATCTAGAGATATAACGCATGCTACCATAGGGAGCATTCACTTTCCTGCCATACATTATTTTGCTCTCTTCATCAGTAGATGCATAAATGCTAAGGATGGAGCATGTCACATGTGTGTCCCTGATCTTAGCATTCTTAGGAGTGCTATGTTAGGAGACCAATCTTATCATATGGGAGCCATTGTAGCTCATAGGTTGCATCATAATAGACATAATGGAGATTTCTTTGGAGGAATTTATGCAACTCGCTTAGCTCATTTTCTTGAGATAGACATTCGTGAGGGTGATACGGAGTTGCCTCCTGCATATTTAGATTATAACTCTATGTCTTTGCATCAGTTTGTCGAGAGGCCTGAATCACCTCTCCTATATCGTTTAATTTTTGATAAACAACGTGCTTTCTGTATTAATCTCCCTGCTCCTGCCTTCTTTGATTCACAGACAAAAAGAAGATATGTTATTACCAGAGAGGAGGCAGAAGAGTACAAGAGGAGAGCGGAGGCAGCTCGACTCCACGCTGCAGCTCAGCAGGCGATAACCGCTGCACATCAGTATGATCCCAACTATTCTTCCTCATCATAGTACGACCCCAACAACTATTATTATGGATATCCGCCAGGCCAGCCGTGGCCATAGACCAACTTAGGCCAAAAGCCTAAGCTTGGGGGAGTACGTATTTCTCACCGACATTACATTTATGTTCACACACACTCATTGCTAGATGTCGGTGCTCATACTTTTTCACTGTAATATCCATGCTAGTTTATTTTCTTTTTCCTGCTTTCTTCTTGTGTGTTTGTTAAACCTTAAGAAAACCAAAAAAATTAGTAGTAGTTTATTTTTCTGCTGTAGTAGTAATAATTAAAAACAAAACCCAAAAATATTTCCCGTTCTTCTTTTGCTTGTTGGGAGCTTTCCCGTGTAAATAGTTTTATTTCTTTTATTTTATTTTCGAGGTCAGTAGGAGAAGACCATAATTAAATTGTTGAAGTGGCCCTTATATGCATTATTGTTGATTTAACCCAGAGCCCATATTGCCTTGTCTTCTACTGTTTATTGAATGGTCACAGATTCTAGCTTGGTCCAATGCACGTGCACTCTTATTATTATCCACACCATTCGGTCGTGCAAGTGAAAGGCAATTATGATGATATATGATGGACTAACTGAGATGAGAAAAGCTGGTATGAAGTCGACCTCTTTTGTTTTTGTAAATATGATGAGCCCCTCATTCTTGATTCAGCTTATTATGAATAAACATGTTTGCAATGACAATTAGAGATCGTAGTTGCTTGTGCCATGCTTGATTAGCTATGAGTTATAATGATTTACCTTGTGTGCCAACATGCTATTGAGATGATTATGATGTGGTATGATGGGGTGGTATCCTCCTTTGAATGATTTAAGTGACTTGACTTGGCACATGTTCATGCATATAGTTGAAACAAAATCAACATAGCCTTCACGATATTTATGTTCATGGTGGATTATATCCTACTCATGCTTACATCCAATGTTTGTTAATTTTAATGCATGTACATGGCTGTTGTCGCTCTCTAGTTGGTCGCTTCCCAGTCTTTTGCTAGCCTTCACTTGTACTAAGCATGAATACTGCTTGTGCATGCAATCCCTTAAACCCCAAAGTTATTCCAGATGAGTCCACCATACCTTCCTATATGCGGTATCTACCTGCCATTGCAAGTAAATTTGTATGTGCGAAACTCTAAACCTTCAAATAATCATTCTGTTTTGTATGCTCGAATAGCTCATGTATCAACCAAGGCTATCCTTAACTTCCGTGTTAGGCGGGTTATTCTCAAGAGGAGTGGAATCCGCTCCTCACTCACGAGAAAATGGCTGGTCACCGGGATGCCCAGTCCCATGCTTTATGCAAACTAAATCAAAATTAATTGCAAACAAAACTCCCCCTGGGACCTGATGTATGTTGGAGGCACTCGTTGTTTCAAGAAAGCCATAGATTGATGCTTGTTGGTGGACGGGGAGTATAAACTTTACCATTCTGTTTGGGAACCGCCTATAATGTGTTTAGCATGGAAGATATCGCCATCTCTTAGTTATTACATTGACAATGAAAGTATACCGCTCAAAATACAATTTATCTCTATTTCAAAACCGAGCTCTGGCACCTCTACAAATCCCTGCTTCCCTCTGCGAAGGGCCTATCCATTTACTTTTATGTTGAGTCATCACCCTCTTATTAAAAAGCACTAGCTGGAGAGCACAGCTATCATTTGCATTCATCACTGTTAATTTATATTGGGTATGACTATGATTGGATCTCCTTTACCATGAATTACAATGTCTAGTCAGTCTTTGATCTTTAAAGGTGCTCTGCATTTATGTTTTGCGGTCTCAAAAAGGGCTAGCAAGATACCATCCTGTTATATCATATTATGATTGTTTTGAGAAAGTGTTGTCATCCGAGATTTATTATTATGACTTGCTAGTTGATTATGCTATTGATATGAGTAATCATGAGACCTGAGAATTATTGCAAATGTGGTTAGTTATGATCTATGCTGAAAACTTGAATGCTGGCTTGACATAGTTACAACAACAAGAGCAAACAGAGTTTGTAAAAGTTTTTCTTTCTTTCTTTCAGTTTGTCAATTGAATTGCTTGAGGACAAGCAAGGGTTTAAGCTTGGGGGAGTTGATACGTCTACGTCGTATCTACTTTTCCAAACACTTTTTCCCTTGTTTTGGACTCTAACTTGTATGATTTGAATGGAACTAACCCGCACTGACGCTGTTTTCAGCAGAATTGCCATGGTGTTGTTTTATGTGCAGAAAACAAATATTCTCGGAATGACCTGAAACTCCACGGAACATCTTAGAAAAAACAATAAAAAATCCTCGACAAAGATGAAGACCAGGGGGCCCACACCCTTCTCACGAGGGTGGGGGCGCCCCCCCTAGGGCGCGCCCCCCTACCTCGTGGGCCCCCTGGATGCCCTCCGACGCCAACTCCAACTCTATATATTTGCTTTCGGAGAAAAAAAATAAGAGAGAAGAAATCATCGCGTTTTACAATACGGAGCCGCCGCCAAGCCCTAAAACCTCTCGGGAGGGCTGATATGGAGTCCGTTCGGGGCTCCGGAGAGGGGGATTCGTCGTCGTCGTCATCATCAACCATCCTCCATCACCAATTTCATGATGCTCACCGCTGTGCGTGAGTAATTCCATTGTAGGCTTGCTGGCCAGTGATGGGTTGGATGAGATTTATCATGTAATCGAGTTAGTTTTGTTAGGGTTTGATCCCTAGTATCCATTATGTTCTGAGATTGATGTTGCTATGACTTTGCTATGCTTAATGCTTGTCACTAGGGCCCGAGTGCCATGATTTCAGATCTGAACCTATTATGTTTTCATGAATATATGTGAGTTCTTGATCCTATCTTGCAAGTCTATAGTCACCTACTATGTGTTATGATCCGGCAACCCCAAAGTGACAATAATCGGGACCACTCCCGGTGATGACCATACTTTGAGGAGTTCATGTATTCACTATGTGCTAATGCTTTGTTCCGGTTCTCTATTAAAAGGAGGCCTTAATATCCCTTAGTTTCCAATAGGACCCCACTGCCACGGGAGGGTAGGACAAAAGATGTCATGCAAGTTCTTTTCCATAAGCACGTATGACTATATACGGAATACATGCCTACATTACATTGATGAATTGGAGCTAGTTCTGCGTCACCCTATGTTATGACTGTTACATGATGAACCGCATTTGTCATAATTATCCATCACTGGTCTGGTGCCTACGAGTTTTCCATATACTTGTTTACGCTTATTTACTTTCCCGCTGTTACTGTTACAATCACTACAAAATACCAAAAACATTACTTTTGCTGTCTTTACTTTTGTTGCCGCTACCATCACTATCATATTACTTTGCTACTAAACACTTTGTTGCAGATACTAAGTTTCCAGGTGTGGTTGAATTGACAACTCAGCTACTAATACTTGAGAATATTCTTTGGCTCCCCTTTTGTCGAATCAATAAATTTGGGTTGAATACTCTACCCTCGAAAGCTGTTGCGATCCCCTATACTTGTGGGTTATCACCAAGACACGTCGCAGGTTGCGCTGATAGGCCAACGCCATGCTCGTCAAGCCAAAAGGCATATGAACGTTGGTGTGCGGCGGGCCCTCGCAGCAGCCCACACGCGAAGGCCAGAAACGCTCCCTAGATGCGGCCCTATTGAGCCCTGGGACGTCGATGCAGACATGCAGCCCAGCATCCTCGCCTGGATGCGGAGCTGCGCCTCGTGGGTGGCTGTCTCCGCGCATCGCTCTTGCTTCTTGCAGTTCCTGGGTGGTCCTGGTGATGAACACCTGAGTGGTGGGCACTCCTTGCCCCGCGCTCTCCTGAGGGTCACATGCCGCAAAGCATGCCTCCAAGTGGTGCCCAAGCGCCTCCCTCGTGAGGTTGGCAAGGTCTGAAGCCCTCCAGAAGAGAGTCCCCGAGCCCTACTTGAGGAGGGCGCTGGGCGCGCCTTCCTATGTGATGGAGGGAGGCGCCCCTAGAGCAGTAGTTGGTCCTGACGAGGCTCCTGCCGTGATGCCATCCTCTTGAGATCCTGCACAGTGCGGCTGCTTCTTTTTGGGGATGGCCTCCAGAGGGCCTTCATTTCTGCTGTCGGGGTCGTCGATTGTTGCGGCTTGAAAGGCGCGCTCGAGGGAGCACACTGCATCCCTCTCTTCACACGGGACCGTGATGGTTCCTCCGCTTCCTGGCATCTTGAGTACGTTGTAGCCGTGATGAGTGACTACCATGAACTTGTCTAGGGCTGGATACCCGAGGATGGCATTGTACGGCAGGCAGATGTGCGCGACGTCAAAGTCGATGATCTCGGTGCGGTAGTTCTTGCACTCCCCGAAGGTGATAGGCAGGCGGACCTGCCCTGTCGTTGTGGTGCAGCCGCCGGTCACTCCTGAGAGAGGCTTGGTGGACTGGAGCTGTTCATAATGCACTTGGAGGTTGTCAAACATGTTGACAGTCAAGACGTTGAGCCCTGCGCCACCGTTGATGAGGGTCTTTGTGACCTGCACATTGCTGATGACTAGGGAACACATCATAGGGAGGGCGCCAGCGGTGGCTGCGCACTTGAGCTGACCTGCTGAGTTGAAAGTGATGGCGCATTGGGACCACCTAAGCGGGCGCGTGGCCTCGAGTTTGGGGAGCGCCGCGTTCACCTCGCGAGCGAACTATTTGAAGGTGCACTGAGAGGCTGGGGCCTGGGCGCCGTCCAAGATGCAGGCGATCGCACGCGGCTCCTGGAAGCCCCCAGCCCCCTCGTCCTAGTGGTGGTCGTCATTCCTTCTTGGTGGCGGCAGCAGGGGAAGACCGGCGTTGCCCTGGGGGCGATCTTCACGCGACGGGTCCCTCCAGGCGCCCTCGCGAGGTTGGTCCTGCCAGTAGTCCTCACGAGGCCAGTCACGCCACTCCTGGCACGGGCCACGGTCGTCCGAGCATCCGCCTCCACGTCCTCCTCCGCGGCTGTAGCCCCGGTCGTTGCACTCAGAGCGTCGACCGTAGCGTCCTTCTCGTATGGCTCTGAGCTCTTGACAGTCACTGGTGTTGTGGGTGTTCATTTTGTGGAAGGCGCAGAACGGTCGGCCGTTCTTGGATGACTTGGGCTGATCTCTGCCCCGCATGATGTCGGGCTCCGCTCCGAGCATAGCTGCCTCCTTGCGCTTCATGTCCTTGGCCTTGGCCTTCTTCTCCTCCGCGCCCACGGCTAGCAGCTCAAGGATAGAGAGGCACCCCTCCTCAGCTCTTGCGCACTTGGTCGCCAGGTGAGGACCCACAAGTATAGGGGATCTATCGTAGTCCTTCCGATAAGTAAGAGTGTCGAACCCAACGAGGAGCAGAAGGAAATGATAAGCAGTTTCCGGCAAGGTATTCTCTGCAAGTACTGAAATAAGTGGTAACAGATAGTTTTGTGATAAGGTAATTTGTAACGGGTAACAAATAGTAAAAGTAAATAAGGTGCAGCAAGATGGCCCAATCATTTTTGTAGCAAAGGACAAGCCTGGACAAACTCTTATATAAAGGAAAGCGCTCCTAAGGACACATGGGAATATCGTTAAGCTAGTTTTCATCACGTTCGTATGATTCATGTTCGGTACTTTGATAATTTGGTATGTGGGTGGACCGGTGCTTGGGTACTGTCCTTACTTGGACAAGCATCCCACTTATGATTAACCTCTATTGCAAGCATCCACAACTACAACAAAAGTATTAAGGTAAACCTAACCATAGCATGAAACATATGGATCCAAATCAGCCCCTTATGAACCAACGCATAAACTAGGGTTTAAGCTTCTGTCACTCTAGCAACCCATCATCTACTTATTACTTCCTAATGCCTTCCTCTAGGCCCAAATCATGGTGAAGTGTTATGTAGTCGATGTTCAAATAACACCACTAAAGGAGAGACAACATATATCTCATCAAAATATTGAACGAATACCAGATTCACATGACTACTAATAGAAAGACTTGTCCCATGTCCTGAGGAACAAGCATAACTACTCACAAAGCATATTCATGTTCATAATCAGAGGGGCATTAATATGCATATAGGATCTGAACATATGATCTTCCACCAAATAAACAAACTAGCATCAACAACAAGGAGTAATTAACACTACTAGCAACCTACTAGCACCAATCCCGGACTTGGAGACAAGAATTGGATACAATAGATGAACTAGGGTTTTGAGAGGAGATGGTGCTGATGAAGATATTGATGGAGATTTCCTTCTCCCGATGAGAGGAGCGTTGGTGATGACGATGGTGATGATTTCCCCCTCCCGAAGTGAAGTTTCCCCGGCATAACAGCTATGCTGGAGACCTAGATTGGTTCCGCCAAGGTTGAGTTTCGTCTGAGGAGATGGCTTCTGATTTTTTTCTCATCGAAAGACTTCATATAGCAGAAGATGGACCTCGGAGGGCCACCAGGGGGCCCACGAGGTAGGGGGGCATGCCCAGGGGGCTAGGGCGCACCCCCACCCTCGTGCGTAGGGTGTGGCCCCCCTGGTGAACTTCTTGCGCTCAGTATTTTTTATATATTCTGAAAACGTCTTCCGTGAAGTTTCAGGACTTTTGGAGCTGTGCAGAATAGGTCTCTAATATTTGCTCCTTTTCCAGCCCAGAATCCCAGCTGCCGGCATTCTCCCTCTTTATGTTAACCTTGTAAAATAAGAGAGAATAGGCATAAGTATTGTGACATAATGTGTAATAACAGCCCATAATGCAATAAATATCAATATAAAAGCATGATGCAAAATGGACGTATCAACTCCCCCAATCTTAGACCTTGCTTGTCCTCAAGCAAAAGCCGAAATCGAAAAATATGTCCACATGTTTAGAGATAGAGGTGTCGATAAAAATAAAATACGGACATGAGGGCATCATGATCATTCTTAGAACATGAACTTGTATAATTCTTGTCATATGATTTCTTATGCTAGAGTAATAATTCAATCACAAATTCAAGTATGAATCGTAAACTTCATTGAAAACTAACAAACTATAATCTCAGTCATTGGAGCAATTGCAATTTATCATAACATAGGAAAGAGTCAATGTATAAGAGCTTTTCAGCAAGTCCACATACTCAACTATCATATAGTCTTTCACAATTGCTGACACTCACGCAATACTTATGGGTATGGAGTTTTAATCGGACACAGAGAAAGATAGGGGCTTATAGTTTTGCCTCTCAACGTTTTACCTCAAGGGTAATGTCAACAATAATAGTTCATGAAAACTCACATCCAATTAGCCATATATACCAGGATCTTTCCAACATATTGTGCTTGCCAAAGGATAAAATGTAAAAAGGAAGGGTGAAGATCACCATGACTATTATGCAAGGTAGGAGATAAAAGTAAAAGATAGGCCCTTCGCAGAGGGAAGCAGAGGTTGTCATGCGCTTTTATGGTTGGATGCACAAAATCTTAATGCGAAAGAACGCCACTTTATATTGCCACTTGTGATATGGACCTTTATTATGCAGTATGTGGCTTTTATTTCTTCCATATCACACGATCGTATACAGCTTATTTTCTCCCACACTAATAAGTCATACATATTTAGAGAGCATTTTTTATTGCTTGTACCGATGACAACTTACTTGGAGGATCTTACTCAATCCATAGGTAGGTATGGTGGACTCTCATGGCAAAAATGGTTTAAGGGTATTTGGAAGCACAAGTAGTATCTCTACATGGTGCGATGAATTTGGCTAGCATGAGGGGGAAGGGCAAGCTCAACCATGTTGGATGATCCATGACAATATAATTTATCTCAGATGTAAGAAAACATAACCCATTACGTTGTCTTTCTTGTCCAACGTTAACTCTTTAGCATGTCATATTTTAATGAGTGCTCACAATCATAAAAGATGTCCAATATAGTATATTTATATGTGAAGACCACTCTTGTTTATTACTTCCTATAAATT
Source organism: Triticum dicoccoides (assembly GCF_002162155.2). NCBI lineage: Eukaryota > Viridiplantae > Streptophyta > Magnoliopsida > Poales > Poaceae > Triticum > Triticum dicoccoides. The sequence continues at coordinate 405,677,540 of NC_041386.1, forward strand.
GCAACGATGACCAAAATTATGCTTGTCAACCCTCAACAACTTTTATTCATCATACTTTTTCTATGTGAGCTCATTACTCTCCATAAGATCCATATGATCTCTTTGTTTCCTTTTTTATTCTTTTTCTTTTATTCTCTTAGGATCATGGCCAAATAATGAAGCCCTTGACACAACACTAATCTTTATTATATATATTTCTCACGGACTCGATTACATAGAGGAATTATAAAGCAAAACTCACAACTAGATCATACTAAGAACTTTTATTCTACTAGATCAAGATATTACCAAAAGGATCGAACTAAGAAAAACGGTAAAGATAAAAGTGATGGTGATACGATACCGGGGCACTCCCCCATGCTTGGCAGTTGCCAAGGGGAGTGCCCATACTAGATACTCAATTCTTCTTTGTTGGTGGAGAAGGTGATGGTTTTATTGATGGCGTAGGCTTGTCGTCCTTCTTCCAAGGCATAGGCTCACAATCATAGAAGGATGATCGAGTCTCCTAAAACCTCAAATCTGCAGCCAAACTCATCCTCTTGAATCTATATTCATACTCACAGGTTTGATTTTGTAGGTCATAGATCTGTGCTTGGAGGTGCTCGTTTTTCTCATGAAGCTTGAAGATGGCCTCCCCAATGTCCTTGACGTCCAGCTTGTGGTTGTTGGTGAACTCCGTGATCATAATGTGATTGGAATCGAGTCCACACTCCAGCATCTCCTGACACTTGAAAAGTTCTTGCTCCAATGCCTCGAGCCTTGCCTCCGTTCTTCCGGTCTTCCTTGGTCCTTCAGCATCGTGGATGTGCAACAACCGCTCACGCATCTCAATGGTTTGAGGGTGTTGCAGGACTTCTCCGAGGTAGGGGTTGATGACCTTCTCGAAGAACTGGTCCTTGGGGGAGCTTGAAGACGACATGACGACCTGGATCTGTCAGAAAAACAGCTCGAAGCAAAAAATAGGAGATTTTTGCATGATACGGAAGTCAAAACCCCCGGGAGATTATATAATGAATTTTTACCGACCAAAATATGTGTCGTGTATGAAAACGGAGTCCGTAGAGCGCACGAGGTGCCCACGAGGTAGGGGGGCATGCCCAGTAGGGTAGGGCGCGCCCTCCACCCTCGTGGAGCCCTCGTGTCCTTCCCGGACTGCTTCTTATTTTTCTATTTTTCTTAATATTCCAAAACGGAGAAATATTGCCTTAAAAATTGTTTTGGAGTCGGTTTACTTACCATACCACATACCTATTCCTTTTTGAAGACTGAAACGTTCCGGAAGGTGTCCCTTATGTATTCCTCCGGGGTTACAGTTTCAATAACATTGGTTTCAAAATTTATGGGATTACCAAAGATATAATGTTTGATTCTTTGACCGTTCACCACCTTCGGATTTATGCCTTCGAAGTTGTTGATTTTTATGGCACCGGGACGATAGACCTCCTCGATAACGTAAGGACCTTCCCATTTAGAGAGAAGTTTTCCTGCAAAAAAATCTTAAATGAGAGTTGTATAGCAATACATAATCACATACATTAAACTCACGCTTTTGTATCCTTTTATCATGCCATCTTTTAACTTTTTCTTTAAGCAACTTGGCATTTTTGTAGGCTTGGGTTCTCCATTCATCGAGTGAGCTAATATCAAATAACCTCTTCTCACCGGCAAGTTTAAAATCATAATTGAGCTCTTTAATAGCCCAATATGCCTTGTGTTCTAGTTCAAGAGGTAAGTGACATGCTTTTCTATAAACCATTTCATACGGAGACATACCCATAGGATTTTTATATGCAGTTCTATAGGCCCATAATGCATCATCAAGTTTCTTGGACCAATTCTTTCTAGATCTATTAATAGTATTTTTCAAAATTAATTTGAGCTCCCTATTACTCAATTCTACTTGACCACTAGACCTAGGGTGATAAGGGGATTCAATTCTATGATTAACATCATACTTAGCAAGCATTTTACGGAAAGCACCATGAATAAAATGTGAACCACCATCAGTCATTAAATATCTAGGGACTCCAAATCTTGGAAAAATAACTTCATTAAGCATTTTAATAGAAGTTTTATGATCAACACTACTAGTTGGAATAGCTTCTACCCACTTAGTAACGTAATCAACAGCAACTAAAATATGTGTATATCCATTAGAGGAAGGAAAAGGTCGCATATAGTCAAAGCCCCAAACATCAAATGGTTCAATAACGAGTGAATAGTTCATAGGCATTTCTTGACGTCTAATAATATTACCAATTCTTTGACATTCATCACAAGATAATACAAACTTACGGGCATCCTTGAAGAGAGTAGGCCAATAAAAACCAGATTGCAATACCTTATGTGCAGCTCAATCTCCAACATGGTGTCCTCCATAAGCTTCGGAGAGACACTTGCGTAGGATCTGTTGCTGTTCATGCTCAGGTACACAACGTCTAATAACACAATCTACTCCTTCTTTGTAAAGATGTGGTTCATCCCAAAAGTAATGCCTCAAATCAAAGAAGAACTTTTTCTTTTGCTGGTATGTGAAATTAGGTGGTATAAACTTAGCAACAATGTAATTAGCATAATTAGCATACCATGGAGCAGTAAGAGAAGCATTTATGACATTTAATTGCTCATCAGGAAAGCTATCATCAATAGGAAGTGGGTCATCAAGCACATTTTCTAACCTAGACAAGTTGTCTGCAACGGGGTTCTCAACTCCCTTTCTATCAACAATATGTAAGTCAAATTCTCGTAGCAAGAGAACCCATCTAATAATTCTAGGTTTAGCATCTTTCTTTTCCATAAGATATTTAATAGCAGCATGATCAGTGTGAATAGTTACTTTAGAATCAACAATATAATGTCTGAACTTATCCCAAGTAAATACAACTTCTAAGAATTCTTTTTCAGTAGTAGCATAATTTCTTTGAGCATTGTCTAGGGTTTTACTAGCATATTGAATAACGTTTAATTTCTTATCAACTCTTTGCCCTAGAACAACACCTATATCATAATCACTAGCATCACACATAATTTCAAAGGGTAAATTCCAATCAGGTGGCTGAACAATAGGTGCAGAGATCAATGCTTTCTTAAGTATTTCAAATGCTTCTACACAATCATCATCAAAGACAAATGGTATATCTTTTTGTAATAAATTAGTCAGAGGCCGAGAAATTTTTGAGAAGTCCTTAATGAACCTCCTATAAAATCCGGCATGACCAAGGAAACTTATTATACCTTTGATGTCCTTGGGGCATGGCATATTTTCAATAGCAATAACCTTGGCTTTATCAACTTCAATACCTCTTTCAGAAAATTTATGCCCCAAACAATACCTTCATTAACCATAAAGTGGCACTTTTCCCAATTCAAGACAAGATTAGTTTCTTCACATCTCTGCAAAACTCGATCAAGGTGGCTCAAGCAATCATCAAAAGAAGATCCATAGACGGAGAAATCGTCCATGAAAACCTCACAAATCTTTTCACAAAACTCAGAGAATATAGCCATCATGCAACTTTGAAAGGTAGCAAGTGCATTAAATAAACCAAAAGGCATACGTCTATAAGCAAAAGTACCAAAAGGGCAAGTAAAACTAGTCTTTGATTGATCTTTGGGTGACACAGGTATTTGAGAGAAACCAGAGTAACCATCTAGAAAGCAAAAATGTGTATGTTTGGATAATCTTTCTAGCATTTGATTGATAAAAGGTAAGGGGTAATGATCCTTTTTAGTGGCCTTATTTAGTTTGCGGAAATCAATTACCATCCTATAACCTGTAATAATTCTTTGAGGAATCAATTCATTTTTATCATTAGGAACGACAGTAATACCTCCCTTCTTAGGGAAACAATGGACAGGACATACCCACTAACTATCAGCAACGGGATAAATTATACCTGCCTCAAGGAGCTTTAGTATTTCCTTTCTTACCACTTCCTTCATTTTAGGATTCAGCCATCTTTGATGATCACGAACTGGTTTAGCATCTTCTTCCAAATTTATTTTATGTTGACATAGAGTGGGACTAATGCTCTTAAGATCATCAAGAGTATACCCAATAGATGCACGGTGTTTCTTCAGAGTTTTCAATAATCTCTCTTCCTCATCTACTACCACTATAAAGGAAATAGAGGAGCAGATCCAAACAATCACATCCATCCATCATCAAAATCTAATGGCTCTTAATCCTTTTATATTTAACGCTACCAACCATGCATTAACCCACAACCGATCGATGGCTAATCTGCCCCGTCGTTCAGAAAGAAAAAAAACGTTGTCGGCACACGATCGCACGACCTCACCCCTCCTCCCCGCACGACATCTCCCGCCCCCTCCTCCCCGAACGTCTCTCGCCCTCTCCTCCTCCCGCAGCCTCACGCCGCCGTTAACCGCAGGATCCGTCGCGCCGCGCCTGGAGTTGCCTCCCGCAGCCGCCGCCGACGCCGTAACCTCCCCTGCCTATTCTCCGCTTCACCCCTGTGCCTCCCAACCACCAAGCCGCCGCCGCCTCATCTTCTCATTGCATGGCCGGGCGACACGGCGAGGCGTGCGGAAGCCAGCTCTTCAGCCGGCGACACGACAAGGCACGCGGCCGGGCGACGTGGTGAGGCACGTGGGAGCTCTTCGGCCATCGACACGGCGAGGCGCGTGGATGGGCGGCGCGGTGAGGTGCATGGGATGGCCGCTGGCGAATGTTGCCGGACCTGAGACCGTGGCGCGCGCTGCCACCTCGGCCCTCCTCCAGCCTTATCTCCTACGGAACAGGCTAGTCATGCATCGGTACGTACCCACCATGGTATCTCTTTCCCTCTCAATCCATTCTTCTGTTCTTTGTTTTTCAACTGGAGCAAAATTCATCATACTCTGCTTGTGATTACCTTCATCATTGTCACTAATTTTGGAAGTTTTCAATAATAACAGCTTCAAGAATACATACAATTACTTTCTTCCTTTATTTTGTCAATGTCCAATTTTAGAGCTCTAATAAAATCTACAGCAAAGAAGCAACTTAGCCTCTAAATTTTATCAATTATCCTGACCCATGTTCAACAAATACAAATTCTAGAGCATTCATATTGTACGGTGCAGATGGCAACAGAATATAAAACAAAAGATGAGTGACAGAATAGAAAACAAAAGATGAGTGACAGCATATGGTGATATGAGTGGAACAAAGAGATGTCCAGAATATGGCATCAAATAGTGAATGAACAATAACAAGACTAACCACACATTATCCTATTTAAAAATCCCAGCAAGGAAGAATGAGACTGTAGTGAAAAGGTTATATGCACAAATAATAGATGGATAGAGGGCAAATGAGATACCGACCTGATATGTAGGAGTCATCTAATCTGTAACAGCTATGCCTGTCATCTATTCTCTATTATTTGGTTACAGATATACTAATCGATGAAAAACAAATTTTAGCCTTGATTCCTCTCGATCTCTCATGCCATAGCTAAAGTTCAAAAGGCTACTTCATCGCTGATGGCACAACACTGCGCAAATTATAGAGTCTAGGTGTGTGTGTGTCATGATCCTCTGTTTTTCACATCTCAATTATTTATATTACATCAGGAATTTTGGGAATTCCAGAGCACATATTCTGCCCTTCCTAGAAGATCTTCACAACTCTCTATGCCCTTATATATATGTTTAACATTTATAATATTATATCCGCAGATTACTAAGAAAGGAATGGATGTACCTCCATTTGTAACAGAAGAACATTCCCCGCTTAAGGACCTAAGGAACACATCTATGGATGGGAGTGCAAATCTCAAGGATAATCAAACCAATAATCCTAATACTAATGATCCTAAAAGGAAAAGTGTTCAATAATGGTATGGTAGAATGTCAGATGAGAAGAAAGCGGAATACAACGTGAAGCGTCGTATATCTCGACAACAAAAGAAGGTTGCAACTCTAGACTGTGCTAGCCAGGACCAATTCTCACAAAAGTTTGTTTCTCTGTTACGGATAGTACAACCAACCCCTTTCAGCGACATAATCAACACACATACAAAAGGTATCCAATTGTCCATCCACTTGTTATTTTATATACTGACATGACATTTACTCATTGTTTATGAGTAAATTATTCTTTTCAGGTACATGTGTTACCTCTACAGCCTCAATCTCTGCAAATACACCTCAAATGCACACTTCAGGTCAGATCACATTCTTGCTACATTAATTAATTACAGTGTCAGAATTGATTATGCTCACGACAACAATGCCATTTTCTCACTATTTACGAGTAAATTATTCTTTTCAGATACATGTGTGACCTCTGCAGCCCCAATCTCTGCAAATACACCTCAAACCCCAGCTTCAGCAGGTGAGATCACATTCTTGCTACATTCATGAATTACAATGGCAAAATTGTTTATGCTCTCAGCCAACAACAAATAGGAGCATCTGCCAACAAACAAGGTGGGAAAACATGGTATGCCAACCTAAGCAACGAAAAGAAGGCTGAGCACCTAAGGAAGCTCCGGATGGCTCGCGAACAGAAGAGAACCGCAGCTCTTGTTCTGAATGTTGATGTACCTCCATCATCCACGCAGAAAGGTGATCTGGTTAATAACATCAATCTTTCTTTTGTAGCTATCTTTTAGAAGGAGATGTCGTCCAACGTGTTTGTACATCAATTGCCTACTTTACCTATAGATCAACAGTGGTTGGAAGCGCTTCTAATTGTGGTTACAACAGCAAGGTAAATCAATCCTCGTAATCTGACATTCTTAACTAATTTTATTTTTGCCAAGCATAGTATGATTATGATCACTGATCTGATTGCTCTCAGGTAAATCAATACGTCATCAATAACTGGCATATTCTTGCAGCATATGAAGTTCAAATAGAGGTAGAATCAAAACGGTACAAGTACTCTCATGCCATTTGTCGTGTATAATGATCCCAAGAACAATTTCAATGTACTACCTTATTTGCAGTTTACTCGCGCAAGCTTCTTTCACTAGAAATATAAATGAGTAATCAAGAAGACACAATTGCTCTAACAGTCTATTATTGGTAACACATATATTTGTAGGTTATAGCCAAGTCCAATAGTCTTGATTGACAGGCTTGCAACCCTTTTTACAAGTTTTAAGTTTTGTGGTAAAATTTGTTTTTATGTGACCAAGCCATTCAAATTCAGTGAAGTAGAAATCTCAATGAGTCGAATGTGCAGTCTATCAACAACGACGTGAAAAACTCTGAGCCTGCTGGTACCATCAACAAGAAACTTTGTGTGTATTCCACAAACTCTGAGCCTGCTGGTACCATCAACAAGTCATCATGTTTTTAACTATTACTGGATTGCCTCGATCCCTTCCCTTCTACAAGGGACATTCGTCTTTCATTTCGAGTAGTATTTCATCTATCCACCTGCAAGCTCATCCAGCCGGGCCTGATCCCCCTCGCCCCTCGCGTCACCCCCGCGGGCGACCTAAGGGCCATCCGGGCCTTATCCCCCTCGCCCCTCGCGTCGCCCTTGCGGGTGACCTGAG
>NC_041386.1:405685509-405867142 GCF_002162155.2 Triticum dicoccoides
CCACCCCTCAAGTCTCCTCCTCCTCTCCCCCTCCTCGCCATCATCCATAGCACCGCCGGGCGAAGCCTGGCCCGCTGGGCGGCGGCGGGGCATCTCCCCGTCCTCTCTGTCTTGGCTGGCGTGGGACAGCGGGATCCAGAGGAATGCCGGGCGAACGTGGGGTCCGGCGGCGTGGCGGGCGGGTCTACCATCGGCGTTGTGCGCGGCGCGGCGGTGGCAACCTGCGGGTCGCGAGGTGGTGGCTGCGTTGGCCTGACCGGTGGTCGCGGGTGCCGTGGGATCCAGATCGGATCCATCTGGATCCTTTCTTTGGAGTCCGTCGGTCGCGGCGGGGTGGTGATGATCGTCGCTGGCCACGTCGAATCGTTGGATTCGGCGTCTGGAGATCTACAAGGAGTTCTTCTTGATCCTCCTTTCTAGTGGATTGAGCCCCATGGCTCTTTCATCTTCGCGGGTTTCGGATCGTGGCTTGCCGGATCCGGAGTACACGGAGGTTTGGTGGCATAGGATGGGGACCGGAGGAAACTTTGGTTGGCGTGTTTGGCCCGGCATCAGCGATGTCACTTGACGCCATTACCCTTCCTGGAGGCGAAGCCGAGGTCCTCCCTATCCACCCCCGAACCCCTCCTGGACGAAAGTCCAAAATTCAGTCTAGATTGGGCGGCGGCGGCATCCTACGTGTCGTATCCTCCATGGAGGCGCCGTCTTGGGAGGAACTGCTGTTCGGAGGAGAGATGTTGTGGATGGTGGGCTCCGAGTAGCTCCAGCAGTGGCGATGGTGTGGAGGTTGCCAGGTGGTGCGGCGTTGTGTCTACCGTGTCATTGACGACGAGTGGTGGCGGCATGGTGCAGCTGCATATCAACGATGGATGCGGCTGGATGGACGAGCGCAGGGCGGTCGAGCTGTCTGGCGCCATGGTGGCGTCGACGGCAGGCCTGGCAAGGTCTGTGCGTTAGTACCTGCTCTGGAGATGGATCGGTGGAAGAAGGCGGCGATAACCTCGGTGAGTGCGCCGGACCAGCGTGTGACCCAGTCCCGGTATGTGGCTAGGATGGGGCATCCGGCATTAGATGTTAGGATTTGGTGCGATGTCTGTTTGGTATTAGGCTCGGACATTCGGCACCACTGCATCAAGGGGGTAGGTTTAGCGACAAATGTTGCCTATATGGTGGCTTCAGGCTTACTAATGTACTACTTTGTAAGGTCTTTTGTGCTTAATAATTAATAAAGTGGCCGTATGCATCGTCTAGATGCAGAGGCCGGGGGTGCATCCTCCTTTTCTAAAAAAATCCTGCAAGCTCATCCTTGCCAGTTTTAATGCCAAAACATTAAAAAAAGTTGTTCTACACCTCCTATGTACTTGCAAGCCCATTCTTGTTATTTTGATAACATACCAACTTGTTGCATTCAACAGAGAAAATCTACTTGTTATTTGCAACTCTATCAACAGAGAAAATCTACTCTTGAACTAGCACGTGCATGTGATTCCGTCAACTATATAATTTTGAACTTGATGGATCCTTAATTACTAAACTTTGAACATGATGGATCCTTTGTCATTTTTGTTGAAAGTTTAAATTGCATCCATCCCTCTTGCTGGCAGTACATGAATTGGACCGATGAGGCAACAAAGCTGATGCATGCTTGGGACATCAGGTCTGATGTTATACCGAGGTATGGGCTGAATAATACATGTATAAAATCATGTCGACTGAAACTACAATTAGTCTTGTTTGCATCTATGTTATTTTATGTTGTAGTCCAGTAACATATCTAATTGACCGTCTTTTGTTGCCTCTTAGTACCAAACCACAGACACATGTCGATGTATGTTGCCAAATGTTCTGAAGACATTTGGCCTCAAACCAAATGAAAGTCTATGATTTTGCCAACAAAGAATGGTAGGTGCCACAGCTACAAACCAAACAAAGGAGACTTTCCAATATCTTGGCCGTGCCCTTTTGGCTTGGCCATGCCAATTTTTATCAGGGATAATGGGGTTCAGGCAAAATATATCCAATGTTATTCCATGTATTAGATGTAAACTAAGTTTTTGATGTCTTTATTTTTTGGTTCTGATTGTTATCCTAACAAAACAAGACAGAATTGTGTAGGTTAATCAATATGAAAGCATCTTATCATAACTGCAGTATTTATCAATGTCATTGAAAGTTGATTACACACTTGTTGAAATGGCCAATATATAATCTGTTGTGACCAGTCTACAATACACACCAACTACGGAAGGTGGTGCTTAAGAGATGACATCAGAAAAAAGCACCAAGACCATTGTCTATCAAGATGTCGCAACATTGAGTAATTGTGTGTGTTATTTTAGTGTGAGAGTTTATTAATTTTTAGTTGTGTCTTAGCTACTGTTTCATCTAGTTTATCATGGCAAACATTTGTACCAGTCCCACTTTATACCATGTCTTCTTTTATGATTATTGGATTTCCTTTAGCCGTTCTACAATTCAGTTAGTCACTGTAAAGTATCTTCTGTTTCTACAAATACACAAGTCGGTGTAGTCACACATTATCTTCAATTTTTGTTGTCCATGTCGCGGCTCTTGGCCATTGTTGGCATCATCAACACTGTGCACCAACGACAAGAGCCCAGTGGTGAACGAGGCCAAGAGAATCCTGAGAAGCTGTAGCTGAAAGTAGCACTGGAGGTGGTGCTTGGGAGCAGCAATGTAGGCAGTGGCCTAGAGGAGTGGAAGAGGTGGCTGGGACGAGCACAGGAGGCAGTGGTGCAACAGTCGAGTGCAGCGGGTCCGGGAGAAGTGGAGGAACTGGTGACCGGGAGAAAAATTGTTGGTGGTGGATCAGAGGAGGTAATAACGCCCGGAGCAGCGCGGGCGGCAAGGGAGGAAACAAGTATTGAGTTGGCCTAAGTGGCAATTATATCCATGTAGTCCCTCCGTAAACTAATATAAGAGTGTTTAGATCAGTACTTTAGTTATCTAAACGCTTTTATATTAGTTTATAGAGGGAGTACAAAATACTAAGAGGAATATGTAGATGCACTACTTTATTAATTGGTGATATACCTACACACTTCTCCTGGAAATTTCTTTCACTTGACATGATAGTCATGATATTTCTTTGTTACATACTCCCTCTATTCTGAACTATTTGTCTTAGATGTGTTAGATATGGATTTATCTACACACGTGTTAGATACATCCATATCTAGATAAATCTAAAACAATTAATTTGGGACAGAGGTAATAGAAATCTGATTCTCATTCTTATATGTGAAGGAACAAATTATTGTACTTCTCTTTAAAATTACACAGTGCAAATTTGGTCAGGCTTCTCCTCATATTTCCTTCTATAGCACTATGGGGTCGTTGATCACCATCCAAGTCCTTAGTACAGGGCGAAGCGACCAATGCTGGCGGCATTTATAGATTTTTCTTTTCTATTATGTTTAATTCAGCTAATTCAATAACTTGTAGATAGTACTCCCTCTCTAAACAAATATAAGAGTGTTTAGATGACTACTTTAGTGATCTAAGCGCTTTTATATTTCTTTACGAAGGGAGTACTACAACTATATCTGACGGTCAATAAAAGAAAGCCTTTGCTAAATTATATCCATTAGTCTGATGGAGAATACGTCACTTTTTTACTGTTACATATAAAAAATTGTAATCTTATATCCTAATAAAGAAAGACGTGTGTTGCACGTGTATGTTTACTAGTGCTCTGAAAGGTGAGCACTAATAATAACAGGATATGTCCTTTTCTCATCAAGATAAGCATATTTAAGAGTATCAGGCAACAGTTTAAGCTCAAACATGGGATCACCCTTGGGTGGAGGAGGATCCCCTAGGATTTCAATAGGCAAATTGTGTTTCAGAATAGGTTTCTGTTTAAAGAATACTTCATCTATTTCCCTTCTTTCAATAATAAACATATCATTTTCATGGTGTAGCAAATATTGTTCTAAAGGATCGCTAGGAGGTACAGCAATAGAAGCAAGACCAATAATTTCATCCTTACTAGGTAATTCTTCTTCATGGTGTTGTCTACTAAATTTAGAGAAATTAAATTCGTGAGACATATCATCTAAACCGATAGTAACAACATCCTTTTTGCAATCTATCTTAGCATTAACAGTGTTTAGGAAGGGTCTACCAAATATAATGGGACAAAAGCTATCTTGTGGGGAACCAAGAACAAGAAAATCAGCAGGACATTTAGTTTTCCCACACAAGACTTCGACATCTCTAACAATTCCCATTGGTGAAATAGTATCTCTATTGGCAAGTTTAATTGTGACATCAATATCTTCTATCTCAGCAGGTGCAATATCATGCATAATTACTTTGTATAAGGCATAAGGTATTGCACTAGCACTAGCACCCATATCACATAAGCCATGATAACAATGATCTCCTATTTTAACAGAAATAACAGGCATGTCTACCACATGTCTGTTTTTATCTTTAGCACAAGGTTTAGCAATTCTAGCAGTCTCACCAAGGAAATAAATAACATGCCATGCGCGGGGTCGTGAGAAGAACCTTGTGCAATATCAGGTTCAACTTTAATTTGCTCAGAAGGTGTATAAGTTTAATATTGCTTTTACGAACCACAGTTGAAGCTTTAGCATGATCCTTTATCCTGACAGGGAAAGGTGGTTTCTCAACATAAGAAGTAGGATGTCGGTGGGAACGACACCGATGGGATCACAAGAATCCCTACTGTGGTTAGCGGGGCGCGGGGTCGTGAGAAGAGCGGATCAAACAGATAGCACACAATTCGTTTATCCAGGTTCGGGCCGCAAGGATGCGTAAAACCCTACTCCTGCTTTGGTGGATTGTATATCTGTGTTCTTGACCTAGCTATGGGGCGTGAGGAGCTCCAAAAAGCCGAATCCTTCCTCTGGTCACCTCGGGCCTCCTTTTATAGAAAAAAGGGGTTGCCACAGTGGCACACAGGAGGTGGAAAGGGTACAGTGTTATGAGGTTATCCCTCGCATCACATGACAAGGCGCATTTAAAGCATCTTGCTTAGGTGTCCTTGCTTTATCGGGGACGGGGGAGAAACATGTCTTGTCCGTCGCCGCTCCTTCTTGTGTCGACACGCGCCCTGGCCAGCGACGCCTGCGTTGCCATGTAGGTAGGCAGGCAACTGAGGTGGCGCAGTGGTGGGTCTTCATGAAGATCTGCATGCCGCCACACGGGTGCCTGCCCAGCTGGTTGGGTCGGCAGCTGCACGCATGCGGTGGTGGAGGTTTAGTCGGCGTGGGCCTAATTGTGGCCCTGCGGGTGTCCTCAGCAAGGGCCTTGCCGGGGGCCCGGCAATGGTCTTGCCGAGGCGCCTGCTGTCATCCCCAGCAAGGCGCTTGCCGGGGGCCTTGTGGTCTTCCTCGGCTGGGATCCCACCAAGGGTTGTCGTCTCCTTAGTGCGTATCTGATCTTGAATGCCGCCACGGGGATGTCTCCCGAATCCTTGCCCTTTGGGGGCAGTGGACTCAAGGGTGATTTGCTCCGTAGGCGCGGGACGAGTCGCTGCGGCAAGGGTCTTGCCGGGGCTGCTAGAACTGTCTCCCGGCAAGGATCTTGCCGGGGGAGTCCGCTTCGTCCCCTTTGCTCTTCGTGGTCCTGGCCTTGGCGTCATTCTAGTTCTCTTGAGCTTCGGTCTTACCCTGACTCACCTCCCTTGCCTTGCTTGGTGTGGTGGTATCCGCGGCTCAGACTGCCCGTGCACAGTTATAGGGGTACAAAAAAGAGTACCCCTCTTTTTGTACACCGACAGGAGCCCCCGGGCCTGGGCCACACATAAGCGCAATGCGTTGTTGGGCTAGGCCCAAAAACAGTGCGCGGGCAGACGGGGCGGTTTTTACTGCGGTAAGATTCTTCGCGCGCTGCGCTTCCCACGATTTCCGCGCGTGGCGCAGCGTGGGGAGGCGCGTGTGACGTGGGTGGTATGTGTGGGGTTGGTTCCCGCAGGCATGCGTCACATCGTAGTAAAGGGGCGGTTCGCGCCTTCCCCATAAATGAAGGGAGGCGTGGAGGCGCGGCCCATTTACTGAATGGGGCCGAGGTGCGGTCTTCAAGGTGTCCACTCCCCACGATCACGGGGTGGGAAGTGGTCGCCTCACCGTCCCCTCAGTTCTGCATGTCCGCCACATGTCTCCCATGCGCCTGGGGTGGCAAACGGTGGAGGCGGGAAACCGGGCCGTCGCTGGTTGGGGCGGCGGGTCGGTCCTGGCTCCCTGCGGCTTCTGTATCTTGATTGGCTGAGTGGGGCGGCCGAGCCCCAACCCCGATCCTTTATAAAGAGCGGGAGGGGGGGATGGCGTCCCGCATTCTTTCATCTTATTCTTCCTTCAGCTTTTGCTCCTCCCTTCCATCCGTCATGGAGAGAGGGAATCCCGGTCCTTCAACAGTGGCGGCGAGGGTCGCCGCTCGACAACGCGTCCTTCCTTCTCCTGCGCCTGTGGTGGCAGAGCCAGCCGCGAGGGGAAGGGGGAGGGGGCGAGGCCGTGGGCGAGGCAGGGGCGCTCGGGGAAGGGGAGGACGGGGCGGCGCGCCGGCCTCGCCTCCGCCAGCAGCTCCTCCTCCAATGGAGGGCCATGTTGGGGATGACCCTTGTGAGTTCTTCGTCAGGCTGCGCCGGCCACCGCGCCGTCGCCTTCGTCTCCTGACTCCATTTGCGCGGGCTGGATCCACCGGAGTCGTTGCGGCTGCACATGAGGGGCTGCGGGATCAGTGGCACGCGGGTCCGCGTCGACTTCCCCGCCCCTCACGTGATGTATCTTCGTCGGGGATGGAAGACGTTTGCTCATATCCACCGCTTGAAGGAGGGGCTCACTCTCCATTTTAAGCAGATGGAGGGTGGCCTTCTCTCCGTCAAGGTCTTCGGGCTCTTTGGGACCCGTGCAAGGTGCTGTGTGGAGAGCTCTTCTGATAGTGAAGACTCCTCCTCGGGTGGGAGTGACGAGGAGGACAGCGGCAGCGACGACGAGGGTAGTAGGCGGCAGGATGACGGGTCTGACTAGGTGTCAGGTGCCGCTCCGTGCGGCACCGGCGACCCCATCATCCGTGTCGCCGGCTCCGTGAACTTCTCGGGGTCGTCTCCTTGGGCGGCTGGCGTTGGGAGGCTGCGAAAGAGGAAGAGGGCGGGCGGCAAGGCCGTCAAGTCAGAGTACGCGGGAACCGATGCCTTCGACGCGTGTTGACGTCCTGCCGCCTGGTCTTCGAGCTCTGCTTCCGGCGCCGCCATCACCATCCTGCCTTTGGACGGCCACCAAGATGTTCTCTTGGTGTCTTCTGCCACTCGTAGCTCGCCTAGGCGCTCCTTTTGTCCTTTTCGCCTCCTTGACCTGCCTCCTCAGGAGAGGGACAAGAAAGGGATTACGGGCACCTTATCTCTTTTTAGTTTGTAAGCCTTCGAGCCCTTGTTGAATTTAAAACTTGTAATCCCATCATTCATGTTTTTCATTCCCTATGGACTGTACCTGAGCGGAATATTTTTTTAATGAAAAAGGGATGCTTGCCGTGTCATTTGTTTGCGGGTGTAACCCATGACAAGGAGTAAATCCTTGATATCTTCAAGATAAACATTTCCTTGCCCGGCAACAGGCCTTGCCGTCTCCCCACTTCGCTCGACCTTCCTCACACCTTTGGCAGAGGCAGGGATGAGGCGGGTTCAGGCTCCTTGTTTCATACTTTCGCTGCCACGACTACGACCAAACTTGGCCCCAGGAACGAGCCCTAGGGCCTAGAGTTAGGGGAGCACGGTAGCTTAGGGGAAAATGAGGTTTCACATACCTCAATCCATAATGGAATGCATGATAAGGGATGAAGAACTTATCTGAAGCTGCAGTCCCCGGCATCCCTGGTTCGCCGTGGGTGAATCTTTGCTCTTGCAACCCCCGGCAATACTGGCTTGCCGGGGGCTAGATGCTGGTATGTTCCTCTTTTTTTTCTCCCCAAGTGGTTCGGCATGGATATCTGTGTGTCCTGTGAACCAAAGAAGACAAAATAAAGACAAAGAAATGCACACTCGACCTCTAAGCTAGGGGTTAGTCGCCGCTAAGCACTATCAACCCTAACCAAGGACGAGACTCGACCTAGCATGCATGCTATAACTTAGGGCGCCAGCGCTTCATTTATTTATGCTCAGGGTCTGCGCCTGGCTTTGTACAAATGGTTACATGCGTCATCGGCAAGGCTCGTACAAAAGGTGTCTTGCCGGGGGGCCCGGCAAGCCTCGCCTCACGGGTAAAACTTGCGAAGATGCTCAATGTTCCAGGAGTTACTCACCGGAATGGCATCTTCGGTCTCCAGGCAGACTGCGCCGGGCCTGGTGACTCGTATTACCTGATAAGGGACTTCCCACTTTGGCGTCAACTTGTTGGAATTCTTGGCCGATTGAACGCGCCGAAGAACAAGGTCACCTTCCTCAAAGCTTCGGGCATGAACCTTGCGGCTATGGTAGCGGCGCAAGGTTGCTGGTAGCGCGCTGCTCTCACAGCCGCCCGAAGACGATCTTCCTGAAGGAGCATTGCGTCATCTTGCCGCAATTGCTCTTGCTCAAGCTCGTCATAAGCGAGTACTCGAGGTGACCCGTATATGAGTTCCATGGGGAGAACTGCTTCTGCCCCGTATACCAGGGCAAAGGGTGTCTGGCCGCTGGCTCGATTTGGTGCCGTTCTGATTGACCAAAGAACCGCTGGCAATTCATCAATCCAGCGCCTTCCACTCTTGTGCAGTCTGTCAAAGGTCTTTGTCCTCAGGCCTCGTAGTACTTCAGCATTTTCCCTCTCAGCTTGACCATTGCTTCGTGGGTGAGCAACGGAAGCGAAACAGACCTTGCTGCCGAGGTCTTAAATATATTGCATGAAGGTGTGGCTTGTGAACTGCGTGCCGTTGTCGGTGATAACCCTATTGGGTACACCAAAACGGCACACCAGTCCTTTGAAGAACTTGACGGCTGACTGTGCTGTGACCTTCCTCACTGCTTCCACTTCTGGCCACTTTGTGAACTTGTCGATTGCAACGTACAAGTACTCAAAGCCCCTGACAGCGCAGGGGAAAGGGCCCAGTATGTGGAGCCCTGGACCGAGAAAGGCCAGGAGAGAGGAATGGTTTGAAGGGCTTGAGCTGGCTGATGAAGCTTCTTTGAATGGAACTGACACGCTTCACACCTGGTGACTAGCGTCGTCGCATCCCGGAGGGCAGTGGGCCAGAAGAAGCCTTGCCGAAACGCTTTGCCGGCAAGGGCCCTTGACCTGATGTGGGATCCACATATGCCTCCATGTATCTCTGCCAACAGCCCCAGTCTTTCCTCTCGAGGGATACACTTCAATTTCACGCCGTTTGGCCTCTTTCTGTACAGGACGTCATCGACAAACTGGTACATAGTAGAGCGACGGGCTACTTTTTCCGCTTCTTCCTACTCCTCACGAAGTTCCCCTGTTTGGAGGAATCGAACGGTATGTTGTGCCCACGCTAGAGCCTGGGGCTCGACGGCGAGGACTAAAGGCATTTCCTCCGCTATCGGAGTAGCTGTCTCCATGGCAAGAGCTTGATGCTCTGTCGGAGCCAGCCGTCCCACGATGGTCTTAGTGTCTCCGGCAACATCCTTGTCGGCGGCTTCGGGGAGCTCGGCGAGAAAGTACTTTCCATTGTACTTTTCGCCAACGTCAGGTTTGAAGGCGCGGTGAGTGGGCCACTGGAACTGCCGCAACTCACGGGTAAAAGCCGGACAGCCTACCTCGTAAGGTAGGCCTCCAGGGCTCTCCGGGGCCGGGTGGTTCACAGCAGGCCCTGCTAGCCTATCTGACTGGTGGCGCGCTCCGCGCCGGCGCTCGATAGTGGTTCGAGCGTCTTCATGGGCTTGTTCCCGAAGAACTTGGCGCTGGTCACAGTGGGTCCATGGGTCAGACAATGCTATGGAGATGTCGTCGCCCGCAACGTCGCGACGAGCCGGTGTCCGCGGTACCGGATGGGGAAGAGGTGAATGCATCGTGGTTGCGGCGCCGCCGGCTTTTCCGCCACTGGTCCACGGGACTCCATCGGAGCGTCGACCCGAGGGCCCCACCGGACGTGGTTCATCTTTGTTGGCCACCGCAACAAGGCTTCGGATAGTGGCTCTCCAATCGTCGAGTTTCCCCGTAGTGGGAGGAAGGTCGAGGAGCAACTGCGCGCACGCCAGGGCCTCTACTGGCGTCGGTGGCAGTGAAACCTACACGGATCGCGACGCGCTTCGACTTCTGACCATGTCAGAAGGAGCTCTATCACGACCCCGCGGTCGCATGCCGTTTTCACCAGCACCTCGGCGAGTGGGCAGGTCTTCTACGTCCCGAGAGTGGCGCTCGAGGCTCTTCCCGCGGCGACGCCTGGGATCTTCGGCGTGATTACGCCGTTTGTCGCGCGCTGCCTGGGAGGAGCGTGCTGTTGGCGCCAGCGTGGGAGTCTTGGAGGCCCTAGCGTCGCCTTCGGGCGGGGCGGCGATGACCCTGGAAGGTTCCGCTCCACCCGCGAAGGGCTTGGCTCCGCCTTTGGATTTGGCGACATGTGGCCCGTTACTAGGCGCACAAACATCGCCGCCTCCCAAACTCCAGCTGCTGGGATGGTGTTGGTGTTTGCAAGCAGCACCCCGGGTCCTTTCTGCGACCGGTCCGCTGCTCGCAAACACCAACACCATCCCAGCAGCTGGAGTTTGGGAGGCAGCGATGTTTGTGCGCCTAGTAACGGGCCACATGTCGCCAAATCCAAAGGCGGAGCCAAGCCCTTTGCGGGTGGAGCGGGACCTTCCAGGGTCATCGCCGCCCCGGTCCGCTGCTCGCCCGCGTCGGGACGGGCTGTCCGGCTTCCGACTGGCCAACCGCCACCATCGTCTTCTTCATGGGCGCCATGATGATGAAGAAGCGCCGAACTAACTGCTAAAGCCGATTCTCACAACTGCGCCCCCTACCTCGCGCGCCAAAGATGTCTATGGGATCGACACCTATGGGATCACAAGAATCCCTACTGTGGTTAGTGGGGTGCGGGGTCGTGAGAAGAGCGGATCAAACAGATAGCACACAGTTCGTTTATCCAGGTTCGGGCCGGGAAGATGCGTAAAACCCTACTCCTGCTTTGGTGGATTGTATATCTGTGTTCTTGAGCTAGCTATGGGGCGTGAGGAGCTCCAAAAAGCCGAATCCTTCCTCTGGTCGCCTTGGGCCTCCTTTTATAGAAAAAGGGGTTGCCACAGTGGCACACAGGAGGTGGAAAGGGTACATTTTATGCGTCTTGCTTAGGTGTCCTTGCTTTATCAGGGACGGGGGAGAAACCTGTCTCGTCTGTCACCGCTCCTTCTTGTGTCGACATGCGCCCTGGCCAGCGATGCCTGCGATGCCATGTAGGTAGGCAGGCAACTGAGGTGGTGCAGTGGTGGGTCTTCACGAAGATCTGCATGCCACCACGCGGGTGCCTGCCCAGCTGGTTGGGTCGGCAGCTGCATGCATGCAGTGGTGGAGGTTTAGTCAGCGTGGGCCTGATGGTGGCCCTGTGGGTGTCCTCGGCAAGGGCCTTGCCGGGGCCCCGGCAAGGGTCTTGCTGAGGCGCCTGTTGTCATCCCCGGCAAGGCGCTTGCCAGGGCCTTGTGGTCTTCCTCGGCTGGGATCCCGCCAAGGGTTGTCGTCTCCTTAGTGCGTATCTAATCTTGAATGTCTTCACAAAGATCTGCATGCCGCCACGGGGATGTCTCCCGAATCCTTGCCCTTTGGGGGCAGTTGACTCAAGGGTGATTTGCTCCATAGGCGCGGGACGAGTCGCCGCGGCAAGGGTCTTGCCGGGGCTGCTAGAACTGTCTCCCGGCAAGGATCTTGCCGGGGGAGTCCGCTTCGTCCCCTTTGCTCTTCGTGGTTTTGGCCTTGGCATCATTCTAGTTCTCTTGAGCTTTGGTCTTACCCTGGCTCACCTCCCTTGCCTTGCTTGGTGTGGTGGTATCCGCGGCTCATACTGCCCATGCATAGTTATAGGGGTACAAAAAGTGTACCCCTCTTTTTGTACACCGACATAGGAACAATAGGATCATTATAAGTGATAGTCTTTTCTTCAACTTTAATAGGTGCAGCTACTTTTACTTCTATGGGAGGATGATATTTAAACCACTTCTCCTTGGGGAGATCAACATAAGTAGCAAAAGGTTCACGGAAAGAAGCTACTATCTTAGAGTCAAGTCCATATTTAGTGCTAAATTTACGGAAAACATCGGTATCCATAAAAGATTTAACACAATCAAACCTAGGTGTCATACCTGACTCCTTACCTTTGTCGAGGTCCCAATCTTCAGAGTTTATTTTAATTCTTTCCAATAAATCCCATTTGAATTCAATAGTCTTCATCATAAAAGAGCCAACACAAGAAGTATCAAGCATGGTGCGATTGCTATCAGAAAGCCGAGCATAAATTTTTTTAATAATCATTTCTCTTGAGAGCTCATGATTGGGGAACGAATATAACATTGATCTAAGCCTCCCCCAAGCTTGAGCGATGCTTTCTCCTTCGTGAGGCCAAAAATTATATATATACTTGCGATCACGATGAACAAGATGCATAGGATAAAACTTCTGATGAAATTCCAATTTCAATCGTTTGTAGTTCCATGACCCCGTATCATCACATAGCCTATACCATGTCGATGCATATCCCTTCAAAGATAAAGGGAAGACCTTCTTCTTAACAACATCTCTGGGTACACCTGCAAGCTTAAATAATCCACAAACTTCATCCACATATATTAGATGCTCATCAGGATGTTTTGTTCCATCTCCTACAAAAGGATTAGCTAGCAGTTTTTCTATCATACCCAAAGGAATTTCAAAGAAGACATTTTCATTTTCAGTAGGTTCAGTAGGTTGAGGAGCAACTCTTTGCTCTACTGGTCGGGGTGAAGATACCCCGAACAAGCCCCTCACAGGATTACTTTCCATAGTAACAAGTGACAGTAATTTCAGCACTCTATATAAATTTTTCCTTACCAAATTCCACCTACCAAAGGTGCTTCACTCTCCGGCAACGGCGCCAGAAAAGAGTCTTGATGACCCACAAGTATAGGGGATCTATCATAGTCCTTCGATAAGTAAGAGTGTCGAACCCAATGAGGAGCAGAAGGAAATGATAAGCGGTTTCCAGCAAGGTATTCTCTGCAAGTACTGAAATAAGTGGTAATAGATAGTTTTGTGATAGGATAATTTGTAACGAGCAACAAGTAACAAAAGTAAATAAAGTGCAGCAAGGTGGCCCAATCCTTTTGTAGCAAAGGACAATCCCGGACAAACTCTTATATAGAGAAAAGCGGTCCTGAGGACACATGGGAATATCGTCAAGCTAGTTCTCATCACGTTCGTATGATTCGCGTTCGGTACTTTGATCATTTGGTATGTGGGTGGACCGGTGCTTGGGTACTATCTTTACTTGGACAAGCATACCACTTATGATTAACCTCTATTGCAAGCATCCGCAACTAGAACAAAAGTATTAAGGTAAACCTAACCATAGCATGAGACATATGGATCCAAATCAGCCCCTTACAAAGCAACGCATAAACTAGGGTTTAAGCTTCTATCACTCTAGCAACCCATCATCTACTTATTACTTCCCAATGCCTTCCCCTAGGCCCAAATCATGGTGAAGTGTTATGTAGTGGACGTTCACATAACACCACTAGAGGAGAGACAACATACATCTCATAAAAATATTGAACGAATACCAAATTCACATGACTACTAATAGCAAGACTTCTCCCATGTCCTCAGGAACAAACGTAACTACTCACAAAGCATATTCATGTTCATAATCAGAGGGGTATTAATATGCATATAGGATCTGAACATATGATCTTCCACCAAATAAACCAACTAGCATCAACTACAAAGAGTAATTAACACTACTAGCAACCTACTAGCACCAATCCCGGACTTGGAGACAAGAATTGGATACAAGAGATGAACTAGGGTTTTGAGAGGAGATGGTGCTGATGAATATGTTGATGGAGATTTCCTTCTCCCGATGAGAGGAGCGTTGGTGATGACGATGGCGATGATTTCCCCCTCCCGGAGGGAAGTTTCCCTGGCAGAACAGCTCTGCCGGAGCACTAGATTGGTTCCGCCAAGGTTCCGCCTCATGGCGGCGGAGTTTCGTTTGAGGAGATGGCTTCTGATTTTTTTCTCATCGAAAGACTTCATATAGCAGATGATGGACATCGGAGGGCCACCAGGGGGCCCATGAGGTAGGGGGCGCGCCCAGGGGGGTAAGGCGCGCCCCCCACCCTCGTGTGCAGGGTCTGGCCCCTGGTGAACTTCTTGCGCTCAATATTTTTTATATATTCTGAAAACATCTTCCGTGAAGTTTCAGGACTTTTGGAGCTATGCAGAATAGGCCTCTAATATTTGCTCCTTTTCCAGCCCAGAATCCCAGCTGCTGGCATTCTCCCTCTTTATGGAAACCTTGTAAAATAAGAGAGAATAGGCATAAGTATTGTGACATAATGTGTAATAACAGCCCATAATGCAATAAATATCAATATAAAAGCATGATGCAAAATGGACGTTTCACCAAGTTGAACAGGTCCTGAGATGTGTAGAGCTCCTCGTGGATGGTGAGCTCTTCCTTCATCTTGACGTCATGGACGCCATCGGAGAACGCGGAGATCTTGGGGATCTTGAGGCGGGTGTTTTTGAAGCGTTGGATGTACTTCTGGAGGGTCTCTCCTGGTTGCTGCCTAATGCGGCGTAGATCACCCACGGCAAGTGGGCGTTCGCGAGTGCCCTGGAAGTTGGCGATGAAGCGGTCACGCATCTCGTCCCAGGAGGAGATCGAGCCGTGCTGCAGGTTCAGGAGCCAGGAGCGAGCTCCATCATTGAGAGACATGGGAAACCAGTTCGCCATGACCTTTTCATCGCCGTTGGCCTCTTCGATGCTCAGCTCATAGAGCGGCAAGAACTCCGTGGGGGCGGCGGTACCGTCGTAGCGAGGAGGCAGATCCGGCTTGAACATGCCCGGCCAGGCGACCCTACGCAACTCGGGGGTGAAGGCGCGGCAGCCAGACGTGGTTGCCAGGGCCCGCTTCAGAGGTGGAGCTTGGTCTTGATGAGGTCCGCACTTCACCGTTGCGGGCGGTGCGCGGTCTTGACAAGGTGGCGCAGGGAGCGCAGGTGCAGCTTCTCGCGGCCGCAGAATTTCTTGGCAGCTTCTCTCTTCGCGCACGGGCGCCGGGCGCAGCGGATCATGCCACGGAGCCGCGTGCCTTGGTGACAAGGCGCCATCTTGGGGCTGAGGTGGTGGAGGCACGCCATGAGCCCCGTCGCCCGCGGCTGGTTGAGGGGGAGGCAGAGAGTGGGACGGCGCCGGAGAGCCCCCTGCGACGCGGTCGAGCCACTCCTTGTAGAGGTCATCGACGAGGCGGTAGCGCAGGAGCTCGTTCACCACGAGGAGCGTGGCCCATGCCTCCATGGGAGCGCGGAGCGCATGAGACGAAGAACCGGCAGGGGTCAGCAATGGAGTGGCGGTGCGACCGTCTGATACGTCTCCAATGTATCTATAATTTTTGATTGCTCCATGCTATATTATCTACTATTTTGGATGTTTATGGGCATTATTATACACTTTTATATCATTTTTGGGACTAACCTATTAACCCAGAGCCCAGTGCCAGTTTATGTTTTTACCTCGTTTTAGGGTTTCGAAGAACAGGAAAATCAAACGGAGTCCAATTGACCTGAAACTTCACGGAACTCATTTTTGGAAGGAAACAAGCCCAGAAGACTTGAAGTGCACGTAAGGGAAGCTTCGAGGAGGCCACGAGGTAGGGGGGCGCGCCCACCCCCCTAGGGCGCGCCCTCCACCCTCGTGGCTCTCTTGACGTATCTCTTTCACCCATATATACCCACGTACCCTAAAACGATTGAAGGGCACAATAGATCGGGAGTTCCGCCGCCAGAAGCCTCCGTAGCCACCGTAAGCCAATCTAGACCCATTCAGGCACCCTGCCGGAGGGGGAATCCCTCTCCAGTGGCTATCTTCATCATCCCGGTGCTCTCCATGACGAGGAGGGAGTAGTTCTCCCTCGGGGCGGAGGGTATGTACCAGTCGCTATGTGTTTGATCTCTCTCTCTCTCATGTTCTTGAGATGATACAATCTTGATGTATCGCGAGCTTTGCTATTATATTTGTATCCTATGATGTTTCTTCCCCCCTCTACTCTCTTGTAATGAATTGAGTTTCCCCTTCGAAGTTATCTTATCGGATTGAGTCTTTAAAGATTTGGGAACACTTGATGTATGTCTTGCCGTGCGTATCTGTGGTGACAATGGGATACCACGTGATTCACTTGACGTATGTTTTGGTGATCAACTTGCGGGTTCCGCCCATGAACCTATGCATTGGGGTTTGCACACGTTTTTGTCGTGATTCTCTGGTAGAAACTTTGGGGCACTCTTTGAGGTTCTATGTGTTGGTCGAATATATGAATCTAAGATTGTGTGATGCATATCGTATAATCATACCCATGGATACTTTAGGTGACATTGGAGTATCTAGGTGAAATTAGGGTTTTGGTTGATTTGTGTCTTAAGATGTTATTCTAGTACGAACTCTAGGGCTGTTTGTGACACTTATAGGAATAGCCCAACGGATTGATTGGAAAGAATAACTTTGCGGTGGTTTCATACCCTACCATAATCTCTTCGTTTGTTCTCCGCTATTAGTGACTTTGGAGTGACTCATTGTTGCATGTTGAGGGGTAGATATATGATCCAGTTATGTTATTATTGTTGAGGGAACTTACACTAGCGGAAGTATGAACGCTAGGCCTTGTTTCCTATCATTGCAATACCGTTTACGCTCATTTTTATCATTAGTTACCTTTCTGTTTTTATAATTTCAGATTACAAATACCTTTATCTACTATCCATATACCACTTGTATCACCATCTCTTCGCCGAACTAGTGCACCTATACAATTTAGCATTGCATTGGCTGTGTTGGGGACACAAGAGACACTTTGTTATTTGGTTGCAGGGTTGCTTAAGAGAGACCATCTTCAGCCTACGCCTCCTACAGATTGATAAACCTTAGGTCATCCACTTGAGGGAAATTTGCTACTGTCCTACAAACCTCTGCACTTGGAGGCCCAACAACGTCTACAAGAAGAAGGTTGTGTAGTAGACACAAGCTCTTTTCTGGCGCCGTTGCCGGGGAGGTGAGTGCTTGAAGGTATATCTTTAGATCTTGCAATCTAATCTTTTTGTTGCTTGTTTTAGCACTAGTTTAGTTTATAAAAGAAAACTACAAAAAAATATGGAATTAAGTTTGCCTTATACGCTTCATCTTTTTAATATCTTTCGTGAGTATGATGGAAAGGAAAATTGTGCCAAAGTGTTAGAAGAAGAATGCATTAAAATGTTTGGCACTAAATATCTGAATGGGAGCATGATTGCAATGTTGTTAGTATGAATTCCTTGAATATCTATGATGCTAATGATATGCAAAGCCACAAGCTTGGGGAAGCTATGTTTGATGAAGAAGATATTTTTTGTCCCCCAAGTTTTGATGAGCAAATTTATTATGATGAAAGTATGCCTCCTATCTATGATGATTATTATGATGACACATATGCTTTAAAGAACAATGATAACCATGAAACTTGTCATCTTGATCATAATTTTCAATCACATGATAGTTATTTTGTTGAGTTTGCTCCCACTATTATTCATGAGAAGAAATTTGCTTATGTGGAGAGTAGTAAAAATTCTATGCTTGTAGATCATGAAAAGAATGCTTTATGTGATAGTTATATTGTTGAATTCATTCGTGATGCAACTGAAAATTATTATGAGGGAGGAACATATGCTTGTAGGAATTGCAATAATATCGAGTTTCCTCTCTATGTGCTTAAAGTTTTGAAGTTATGCTTGTTTTACCTTCCTATGCAAGTTCATTCTTGTTCCCACAAGTTGTTTGCTCAAAAAATCCCTATGCATAGGAAGTGGGTTAGACTTAAATGTGCTAGTCATATTCTTCATGATGCTCTCTTATGTTTCAATTCTTATCTTTTATGTGAGCATCATTGAAATCATCATGCGTAGCTAGGGGCATTAAACGATAGCGCTTGTTGGGAAGCAACCCAATTTTATTTTTGTTCCTTGATTTTTGTTGCTGTTTAGTAATAAATAATTGATCTAGCCTCTGTTTATATGTGGTTTTATGCTTTTAATTAGTGTTTGTGCCAAGTAGAACCTTTGGGAAGACTTGGGGAAAGTCTTGTTGATCATGCTGTAAAAAACAGAAACTTTAGCGCTCACGAGAATTGCTGCCATTTTCATTTGCAAAGTGATATTTAGTTAATTATTTTTGCAGATGATTAATAGATAAATTACTCAGGTCCTGAAATTTATTTGAGAATTTTATGAGTTCCATAAGTATACGTTTGATCCCGATTACTACAGACTGTTCTGTTTTGGACAGATTCTGTTTTTCGTGTGTTGTTTGCTTATTTTGATGAATCTATGGCTAGTAAAATAGTTTATAACCCATAGAGAAGTTGGAATACAGTAGGTTTAACACCAATATAAATAAAAAATGAGTTCATTACAGTACCTTGAAGTGGTGATTTATTTTCTTATACTAACAGAGCTTACGAGTTTTCTGTTAAGTTTTGTGTTGTGAAGTTTTCAAGTTTTGGGTAAAGATTCAATGGACTATGGAATAAGGAGTGGAAAGAGCCTAAGCTTGGGGATGCCCAAGGCACCCCAAGGTAATATTCAAGGACAACCAAAAGCCTAAGCTTGGTGATGCCCCGGAAGGCATCCCCTCTTTCATCTTCATTCATCGGTAACTTTACTTGGAGCTATATTTTTATTCGCCACATGATATGTGTTTTGCTTGGAGCGTCATGTTATTTTATTTAGTTTCCTTGCTGTTTGAATAAAATAACAATATCTGAAATTATTAAATGTTAGAGAGTCTTCACATAGTTGCATAATTATTCGACTACTAATTGATCTTCACTTATATCTTTCGGAGTAGTTTGTCATTTGCTCTAGTGCTTCACTTATATCTTTTAGAGTATGGTGGTAGTTTTATTTTGAAGAAATATATGAACTCTCATGCTTCACATATATTATTTTGAGAGTCTTAAATAGCATGGTAATTTTCTCAAAATCCTAATATGCTAGGTATTCAAGAATAATAAAATTCTCTTATGAGTGTGTTGAATACTAAGAGAAGTTTGATACTTGATGGTTGTTTTGAAATATGAGGATGGTAATATTAGAGTCATGCTAGTTGAGTAGTTGTGAATTTGAGAAATATTTGTGTTGAAGTTTGTGATTCCCGTAGCATGCACGTATGGTGAACCGTTATGTGATGAAGTCGAAGCATGATTTATTTATTGATTGCCTTCCTTATGAGTGGCGGTCGGGAACGAGCAATGGTATTTTCCTACCAATCTATCCCCTTAGGAGCATGCGTGTAGTACTTTGTTTTGATAACTAATAGATTTTTGCAATAAGTAGGTGAGTTCTTTATTACTAATGTTGAGTCCATGGATTATACGCACTCTCACCCTTCCACCATTGCTAGCCTCTCTAGTACTGTGCAACTTTCGCCGGTACCATAAACCCACCATATACCTTCCTCAAAACAGCCACCATACCTGGCATTTCCATAGCCATTCCAAGATATATTGCCATGAAACTTTCCACCATTCCATTTATTATGACACGCTTCATCATTGTCATATTGCTTAGCATGATCATGTAGTTGACATTGTCTTTGTGGCAAAGCCACCGTTCATAATCCTTTCATACATGTCACTCATGCATCATTGCACATCCCGGTACACCGCCGGAGGCATTCATATAGAGTCATATCTTGTTCTAAGTATCGAGCTATAATTCTTGAGTTGTAAGTAAATAAAAGTGTGATGATCATCATTATTAGAGCATTGTCCCAGTGAGGAAAGGATGATGGAGACTATGATTCCCCCATAAGTTGGGATGAGACTCCGGACGAAAATAAATAAATAAAAGAGGCCAAAGAAGCCCAAATAAAAAAAGAAAAGAGGCCATAAAAAAAGAAGGCCCAAAAATGAGAGAAAAAGAGAGAAGGGGCAATGATACTATCCTTTTACCACACTTGTGCTTCAAAGTAGCACCATGATCTTCATGATAGAGAGTCTCCTATGTTGTCACTTTCATATACTAGTGGGAATCTTTCATTATAGAACTTGGCTTGTATATTCCAATGATGGGCTTCCTCAAAAATGCCATAGGTCTTCGTGAGTAAACAAGTTGGATGCACACCCACTTAGTTTCTTTTTGAGCTTTCATAGACTTATAGCTCTAGTGGATCCGTTGCATGGCAATCCCTACTCACTCATATTGATATCTATTGATGGGCATCTCCATAGCCCGTTGATACGCCTAGTCGATGTGAGACTATCTTCATCCGTTGCATGGCAACCACCATTCTATTCCACATATAGTGCTATGTCCATAGCTCACGCTCATGTATTGCTTGAAGATTGAAAAAGTTTGAGAACATTAAAAGTATGAAACAATTGCTTGGCTTGTCATCGGGGTTGTGCATGATTTAAATATTTTGTGTGGTGAAGATAGAGCATAGCCAGACTATATGATTTTGTAGGGATAACTTTCTTTGGCCATGTTATTTTGAGAAGACATGATTGCTTAGTTAGTATGCTTGAAGTATTATTATTTTTATGTCAATATGAAATTTTATCTTGAATCTTTCAGATCTGAATATTCATGCCACAATTAAGAAGAATTAAACTGAAATTATGCCAAGTAGCACTCCACATAAAAAATTCTGTTTTTATCATTTACCTACTCGAGGACGAGCAGGAATTAAGCTTGGGCATGCTGATACGTCTCCAATGTATCTATAATTTTTGATTGCTCCATGCTATATTATCTACTGTTTTGGATGTTTATGGGCTTTACTATACACTTTTATATAATTTTTGGGACTAACCTATTAACCCAGAGCCTAGTGCCAGTTTCTGTTTTACCTTGTTTTAGGGTTTTGAAGAAAAGGAAAATCAAATGGAGTCCAATTGACCTGAAACTTCATGGAACTCATTTTTGGAAGGAAAGAAGCCTAGAAGACTTGAAGTGCACGTAAGGGAAGCTTCGAGGAGGCCACGAGGTAGGGGGCGCGCCCACCCCCCTAGGGCACGCCCTCCACCCTCGTGGACCCCTCGTGGCTCCCCTGACGTATCGCATTCACCCATATATACCCACGTACCCTAAAACGATCGAAGGGCACAATAGATCGGGAGTTCCGCTGCCAGAAGCCTCCGTAGCCACCGAAAGCTAATCTAGACCCGTTCCGGCACCCTGCCGAAGGGGGAATCCCTCTCTGGTGACTATCTTCATCATCCCGGTGCTCTCCATGATGAGGAGGGAGTAGTTCTCCCTCGGGGCTGAGGGTATGTACCAGTAGCTATGTGTTTGATCTCTCTCTCATGTTCTTGAGATGATACGATCTTGATGTATCGCGAGCTTTGCTGTTATATTTGGATCCTATGATGTTTTTCCCCCCTCTACTCTCTTGTAATGAATTGAGTTTCCCCTTTCAAGTTATCTTATCGGATTGAGTCTTTAAAGATTTGAGAACACTTGATGTATGTCTTGCCGTGCGTATCTGTGGTGACAATGGGATACCACGTGATTCACTTGATGCATGTTTTGGTGATCAACTTGCGGGTTCCGCCCATGAACCTATGCATAGGGGTTGGCACATGTTTTCGTCGTGATTCTCTGGTAGAACTTTGGGGCACTCTTTGAGGTTCTATGTGTTGGTCGAATAGATGAATCTAAGATTGTGTGATGCATATCGTATAATCATACCCACGGATACTTGCGGTGACATTGGAGTATCTAGGTGACATTAGGGTTTTGGTTGATATGTGTCTTAAGGTGTTATTCTAGTACGAACTCTAGGGCTGTTTGTGACACTTATAGGAATAGCCCAACGGATTGATTGGAAAGAGTAACTTTGAGGTTGTTTCGTACCCTACCATAATCTCTTCGTTTGTTCTCCGCTATTAATGACTTTGGAGTGACTCTTTGTTGCATGTTGAGGGATCGTTATATGATCCAATTATGCTATTATTGTTGAGGGAACTTACACTAGCGAAAGTATGAACCCTAGGCCTTGTTTCCTATCATTGCAATACTGTTTACGCTCATTTTCATCATTAATTACCTTGCTGTTTTTATAATTTCAGATTACAAATACCTTTATCTACTATCCATATACCACTTGTATCACCATCTCTTCGCCGAACTAGTGCACCTATACAATTTACCATTGTATTGGGTGTGTTGGGGACACAAGAGACTCTTTGTTATTTGGTTGCAGGGTTGCTTGAGAGAGACCATCTTCATCCTACGCCTCCTACGGATAGATAAACCTTAGGTCATCCACTTGAGGGAAAATTGCTACTGTCCTACAAACCTCTGCACTTGGAGGCCCAACAACGTCTAGAAGAAGAAGGTTGTGTAGTAGACATCACTGTCCTGCCGCACCGAAGGATGCAGCGAATACGCATGCTACTCGTTCCCCGCCGGGCCGGTGGCAGCTTTGGCGGCAGGAGAGAGAGAACGGTGATGTAGCCCGCCGACGGGAGCCGTCTGAGCGACGTGGGCGGTGAGGGCAGCCCAATGCTCAGCTCAAGCACGGCGAGCGTCCTCCATGGAGATGACGGAGCGACGAACTGATGGAAGGGAAGCTATGGCGCACCCCTACCTGGCGCGCCAAATGTCTGATGTGGGGTTCCGGCAAACCCTTAAGGTTCGAACACTAGGGTGCGCGCGAAGTCTTTCCTTCCTACCGATCTACGCCCTAGCTCGCTAAGATCTCGACGAACTCGCAACACAGAAATACACGAGGTTTGTACTGGTTCAGGCCACCGTTATGGTGTAATACCCTACTACAGTGTGGTGGTGGTGGTTTGCCTCTAGGGCTGATGATGAACAGTACAACGGAAGAATGGCCTCCTGAGGTTGAGGTGTTCTTGTGAGTAGGCTCTCGATCGGGTTGGATCGAGCTAAGATGAGATGAGATGCCCCTACTATGGTGGCTAGCTCTGTTTAAATAGTACCTAGTCCTCTTCCCAAATATAGAGCGGGAAGGGAGCCAACAATGGCGGGCTAATTTGAAGGGGGACAGCTAGTACAAGCTATCCTGACAAAAGTGGTCTTCGCCTGTGAAAAGCTCCGTCTTGGGCTCGATGATGACCTCCGTCTTACCGTCCTCCTGGTCTTGGTCTTGTTGCACCAATATAGCAACCTTTGCCTGATGCCTCGATACACTTCGCCTGCGCTGGCCTCCTTAGCACCAAAGAGGAAACACGGACGCTGTGCGCGCTGGTGCCCGCCTGGTGTCGTGTGTCATGGCTCACGTGACGAGGGCCTCATGAGGTTTGCCCTTCCTTGATATCTCCGCTCCCCGTGAGCCTGCCTGGCTAGGCTACTCCAGAGGAGGTCTTGTGTCGTCCGCCTCGTGAGTCTTGGACCCTCGCGAGGGTCTTGGATCCTTTGTTGGTGAAGATGGGCCGTACGACCTGCTGGCTTAGCCACGCCGTGGGCTGCAGGTAGGCAAGTCTGGGGACCCCCGTTCCTAGAACGCCGACAATAACCCATCGAATGAGTCTCGGTTTAGCATCTTTCTTTTCCATATGATATTTAATAGCAGCATGGTCTGTGTAAACAGTTACTTTGGAATCAACAATATAAGGTCTAAATTTATCACAAGCAAACACAACTGCTAAGAATTCTTTTTCATTAGTAGCATAATTTGTTTGAGTATTTTCTAGAGTTTTACTAGAATAATGAATAACATTTAGTTTCTTATCAACTATTTGTCCTAGAACAACACCAACAGCATAATCACTAGCATCAGACATAATTTAAAAAGGCAAGTTCCAATCAGGTGGTTGAATAATAGGTGCAGAAATTAAGGCTTTCTTGAGTGTTTCAAAGGCTTATGAACAATCATCATCAAAAACAAAAGGGATATCCTTTTGCAAAATATTCGTAAGAGGCCTAAAAATTATAGAAAATTCTTTGATAAATCTCCTATAGAAACCAGCATGACCTAAGAAACCACGAATACCATTATATCTTTAGGATATGGAATTTTCTCAATTGCATCAACCTTAGCTTGGTCCACTTCAATACCTCTTTCAGAAATTTTATGACCGAAGACAATGCCTTCATTAACTATAAAGTGCACTTCTCCCAATTCAAGACAAGATTGTTTGCTCACATCTCTGCAAAACTCAATCAAGGTTTCTTAAAAAATCATCAAAATAGTTCACATAAATAGAGAAATCATCCATGAAACCTCAAAAATCTTTTCACAAAAGTTAGAGAATATAGCAGTCATACTTCTTTGAAAGGTAGCAGGTGCATTACATAAACCGAAAGGCATACATCTATAAGCATAGGTTCCAAAGGGACAAGTAAAAGTGGTCTTTTCTTGCTCAGGTTGAGAAATAGGTATTTGTGAAAAACTAGAATATCCATCAAGGAAGCAAAAGTGCGTGTGCTTAGATAATCTTTCAAGCATTTGATCAATAAAAGGCAGAGGATAATGATCTTTTCTAGTTGCTTTGTTTAATTTTCTAAAATCAATTACCATTCTATAGCCTGTAACAATTCTTTGTGGAATAAGTTCATTCTTATCATTAGGTACAATAGTTATACCTCCTTTCTTAGGGACACAATGAACAGGATTTTCTCATCTACTGTCAGCTATACGATAGATTATACCAACTTCCAGAAGCTTTAACATTTCCGTTCTTACCACTTCCTTCATCTTCAGATTTAACCGACGTTGGTGATCAACAACGGGTTTAGCATCAGGTTCCATATTCATTTTGTGCTGACATAGAGTGGGACTAATGCCCTTTATATCATCAAGAGTATATCCAATAGCAGCTCGGTACTTGCTTAGAACTTTCAATAATCTTTCTTCTTCATGTTCTGAAAGTTTAGCACTAATAATAAAAGGATATATCTTCTTTTCATCAAGATAAGCATATTTCAAAGTATCTGGCAATTGTTTTAATTCAAACACAGGATCACCTTTGGGTGGAGGAGGACCTCCTAGAGTTTCAATAGGCAAGTTGGGTTTAAGCAGAGGATGTTGTTCAAAGAAAATCTTATCTATTTCATTTCTTTCATGCATATGAAAATCATTTTCATGGTCTAGGAAGTATTGTTCTAAAGGATCAGTAGGTGGTATAGCAATAGAAGCAAGACCAATTAATTCATTGTTACTAGGCTATTATTTTTCATGAAGCTTTCTACTAAACATGGAAAAAATAAAGTCATGAGACTCATTAACAAAACTAACATTGACAGTTTGTTTCTCACAATCTATCTTAGCATTAACGGTGTTCAAGAAAGGTCTACCAAAGATAATGGGACAAAAGTCATCTTGTGGGGAACCAAGAGCAAGAAAATCAGCAGGGTATTTTATTTTCCCACACAAGACTTCAACATCTCTAACAATCCAAATTGGTGATATACTATCTCTATATTAGCAAGTTTAATAGTAACATCTATGTCTTCTATCTCTCCGGGTGCTATGTCTTTCATAATTT
The DNA here is from genome assembly GCF_002162155.2 of Triticum dicoccoides. NCBI lineage: Eukaryota > Viridiplantae > Streptophyta > Magnoliopsida > Poales > Poaceae > Triticum > Triticum dicoccoides. The sequence goes on from NC_041386.1 coordinate 405,711,161, forward strand.
CTTGGTATAAGATGTAAGGAATAGCACTCACACTAGCACCTATGTCACATAAACCATGATAACAGTAATCTTCTATTTTAACTGAGATGACGGGAATGCCAACAACAGGTCTATGTTATCTTTTTTATCAGGTTTGGCAATTCTAGTAGCTTCTTCACAGAAGTAAATAACATGCCCATCCATATCTTCTTCCAAGAGATCTTTAACCATAGCAATACTAGGTTCAACTTTAATTTGTTCATTAGGTTTAGGTGTTCTAATATAGCTTTTGTTAACTACGGTTGAAACTTTAGCATGTTCCTTTATCCTAACAGGGAAAGGTGGCTTCTCAATATAAGTAGAAGGAACAACTAGATCAACATTATAAAGTATAGTCTCTTCTTTAACTGGTACCAGTTGTTTGATTTCTTCTTTAATAGGTGGGTGATATTTAAACCACTTCTCCTTAGGGAGATCAACATGAGTAGCAAATGATTCACAGAAAGAAGCTACTATCTCAGAGTCAAGTCCATATTTTGTGCTAAATTCACGGAAAACATCGGTATCCATAAAAGATTTAACACAATCATATTTAAGTTTAATACCCGACTCTTTACCTTCGCCGAGTTCCTAATCTTCAGTGTTACGTTTAATTTTCTCCAAAAGATCCCACCGGAATTCAATAGTCTTCTTTATAAAAGAACCAACACAAGATGTATCAAGCATGGTTTGATCATTACGAGAAAGCCGAGCATAAAAATTCTGGATAATAATTTCTCTTGAGAGCTCATGGTTCAGGCATGAATATAACATTAACTTAAGCCTCCCCCAAGCTAGAGAGATAATTTCTCCTTCAGGAGGCCAAAAATTATATATATATAATTCTGATCACGATGAACTAGATGCAGAGGATAATTTTTTTTGGTGGAACTCCAATTTCAATCGATTCCAATTCCAAGATCCAATATCATCGCATATCCTATACCATGGCAATACTTTTCCCTTCAAATATAAAGGGAAAACCTTTCTCATAACTTCGTCCCTGGGTAAACCTGCAAGCTTAAACTATCCACAAATCTGTTCTACATATATCAAGTTCATATCTGGATGTTCGGTTCCATCTCCTGCATAAGGAATAGCTAGCAGTTGTTCTATCATACCCGAAGGAATTTCGTATTCAATATTTTCAGTAGGTGCAATAGGTTGAGGGGTAGCTCATTGTGGTTCCGGTCGAGGTGAAGATACCCCGAACAAACCCCTCAAAGGATTGTTTTCCATAGTATCAAGTGACAATAAATATCAGCACACTATATAAATGTTTCCTTACCAAATTCCACTTACCAAAGGCGCTTCACTCCCCGGCAACAGCGCCAGAAAATAGCCTTGATGACCCACAAGTATAGGGGATCAATTGTAGCTCTTTTCGATAAGTAAGAGTGTCGAAACCAACAAGGAGCAGAAGGAAATGACAAGTGGTTTTTAGCAAGGTAATGTCTGCAAGTGCTGAAATTGTAAGTAGCAGAGTAGTTTGATAGCAAGATAATTTGTAAGGAGAAAGTAACGATAGTAGTAGAAAAAGTGCAGTAAGGTAGCCCAATCCTTTTGAGGCAAAGGACGGGCCAAAACAGTATCTTATGATAAGCAAAGTGTTCTTGAGGGTACACGGGAGTTTCATCTAGTCACTTTCATCATGTTGATTCGATTTGTGTTTGCTACTTTGATAATTTGGTATGTGGGTGGACCGGTGCTTAGGTGCTGTTCTTACTTTAACAAACCTCATACTTATGATTAACCCTCCCGCAAGCATCCGCAACAAAGAGAAAAGTATTAATAATAAATTCTAACCATAGCATTAAACTTTTAGATCCAATCGGTCCCTTACGGAATAGCGCATAAACTGGGGTTTAAGCTTCTTTCACTCTCGCAAACCATGATCTAATTGCTACTCCACAATGCATTCCCTTAGGCCCAAATATGGTGAAATGTCATGTAGTTGGCGTTCACGCGACACCACTAACGAAATCACAACATACATACTATCAAAATATCGAACACATTTGAAGTTCACATGTTTACTTGCAACATGATTTCTCCCGTGACCTCAAGAACACAAGTAACTACTCACAAATGATAAACATGCTCATGATCAGAGGAGTATTAAATGGCATATTGGATTTGAACATATAATCCTCCACCAAATAAACCATATACTAATCAACTACAAGATGTAATCAACACTACTAGTCACCCACAAGCACCAATCTATAGTTTCAGTAACAAGACTGAACACAAGAGATGAACTAGGGTTTGAGATGAGATTGTGCTGTTGAAGATGTTGACACAGATTGCCCTCCACAAGATGGGAGAGTTGTTGGTGTTGTTGATGATGATTATTTCCCCCTCCGGGAGGGAAGTTCCCCTGGCGGAATCGCTTCGCCGGAGGGCAAAACTACTCATGCCCAAGTTCTGCCTCGAGGCGGCGGCGCTCCGTTGCGAAAGTCCTCTACTTATTTTTTTCTAGGTCAAAATGACTTATATACCAAAAGATGGGCGCCGAAGGTGGGCCTGGGTGAGCACAACCCACCAGGGCGCGCTTGGGCTCCCTGGCGCGCCCAGGTTGGTTGTGCCCACCTAGTGGGCCCACTCTGGTAGTTATTTGCTCTGATAATTCTTAAATATTCCATAAAAATCCTCTTGAGGTTTTAGGTCATTTGGAGTTGTGCATAGTAGGCAGCGTGACATAGTTTTTTCAGGTCCAGATTTCCAGCTGCCGGAATTCTCCCTCTGTGTTACCTTGCATATTATGAGAGAAAAGGCATTAGAATTACTCCAAAAGGCATTATTATGGATAAACATTATAAATAACAGTAAGAAAACATGATCCAAAATGGACGTATCAATTTGTAGCTGAGTTGTCAATTCAACCACATCTGGAGATTAATTATCTGCAGCTAAGTGATCAGTAGCAAAGTAGTATGATAGTATTGATAGTAGTAGCAACAACAATAGTAACGGTAACAGTGATAATAATGATTTTGTGGCAAGTGCAATAGTAACAATAGCAGAAGTAACAATATGAGAGAAATTCGTAGGCATTGGATTGGTGAATTCATTGGATGATATTCATCATATAACAGTCATAACCTAGGGCGATACGACACTAGCTCCAGTTCATAAATATAATGTTGGCATGTATTCCGCAAATAGTCATACGTGCTTATGGAGAGAACCTGCATGACATCTTTTTTTCTGCCCTACCATGGTAGTAGGGTCCTACTGGAAACTAAGGGATATTAAGGCCTCCTTTTAATAGAGAACCGCAACAAAGCATTAACATAGAGTGAATACATGAACTCCTCAAACTACGGTCATCACCGGGAAGTGTCCTGACTTCTGTCACTCTAGGGTTGCCGGATAATAACACGTAGTAGGTGACTATAACATGCAAGATCGGATCTAGAACATAGATATAATGATGATCACATAAACAGTTCAGATCTTAAATCATGGCACCCGGGCTCAAAGTGACAACCATTAAGCATGGCAAATCCATAGCAACATCAATCTCAGAACATAATGGATACTAGGGATCAATCCCTATCAAAAGAAACCCGATTACATCATGAATCTCATCCAACTCCTCACCTACCACTGAGACTACGAAGGAATTACTCACTCCCGGTGGGGAGCATCATGAAATTGGTGACGGAGAAGGGTTAATGATGACGAAGATCGAAGATCCCCCTCTTCGGAGCCCCAATTGGACTCCGGATCTGGCCTCCTGGTGAAGAACATGAGGTGGCGACGGCTCCGTCTCATGAAACGCGATAATTGTTTCTCCCTGATTTTTTTCTACGAAAATGTTATTTTATAGTATCACGGTTGAGGTCTACAGCGCCACCAGGTGGGGACAACACACTTGGGCGCGCCAGGAGGGGGAGGCGCGCCCTGGTGGGTTATGCCCATGTAGCGCCCAAGATGCGATTCTATCCCAATCACGTGATGAATTCATGATTGGGGCACAAATGCAATTCGAGTGCCTAGCAAGGTGGATATCATTACAACATATGATGTACTGAATATATGAGAATACAAGATAAAGGCTTACACTCGCCACAAGCTACATCATGAATACAACAATTAATCAATACATAGCAATCATCATACAAAAGACTAGGATCCGACTACGGATGAAATCAAATGGAAAAGAAGAACGACATCCACCCTGCTAATCCCAGGCTCCCTGGCCCAGAACCTAATCCCTTGACCAGAAGAACTCCAAAACAAGCAAGCATCACTCTCACATCATGACCATGACATTACCTGCACCTGCAACTGGTGTTGTAGTAATTTGTGAGTCACGAGGACTCAGCAACCCCATTACCATGGGTATCATGACTAGCAAAGCTTAATCGGTATTGAATGGGTAAGGGGTGAGGTTGCACCAGCACTAAGCATTGTATGGTGGCTAACTTATGAGTACAAGATTAAGATGAGAAACTACACAATGGTCGCAAACTAGTAATGATCAAGAAGTGATCCTGAACAACTTATGTTCAAACATAACCCCACCATGTTCTCTTCTCGAACTCATTCAAAAAGAGACCGTCATGGTTACGCACACAGTTGGTGTATATTAATCCGAACCTGGTGTCAAGTTCTCTACAACCGGACATTAAAAATTCGCATCTGCCACATAACTGTGGGAACGACTCTCGAAAGTTTAAACCTTGTAGGGGTGTCCCAACTTAGCCCATGACAAGCTCATGATCCGCGGAGACAATCCTCCATCGCTGGACATCCGATCAGACTCGGGACCCCGGTGCACAAGACATTTTGGCAATGGTAAAACAAGTCCAGCGAGATCTCCCGACGTGCTGACACCCTAATAGTAGCCGCGCGTATCTTGTCTCAGGCCATGATGGATGAGCTATGCGTACAGGTGCCAAAGAAAATAACCCAGGTTGCCCCGGGGCGGCCCCGCACGGTGCTCTAGTTTGGGGCCAACACCATCAGCATTGCCAATTAATTAATTATCAGGTTTAGTTATTATGTTGGGAAAATGGCAAAACCAATGTTAGGCCTTGCTGGAAGAGTTTTATTCAAAGCGAACTGTCAAGAGGGGCCCATAAACCCTCATCGTGTTAGGGACTCAAAATCAAGGAACATAACACCAGTATGACGGAAATTAGGGCGGCAAGAGTGGAACAAAACATCAGGCAAAAGGCCGAGCCGTCCTCCCTTTACCAAGTATATAGATGCATTAATTAAATAACAGGTATTGTGATATCGCAAAATTATCCATGTCCCAACATGGAACAATCTGCAACTGTGCCAGAAACTAGCAACGCTATAAGAGGGGCTGAGCAAAGTGGTAACATAGCCAAACAACAGTTTGTTGGGATGATGGAAAAGGTTAGACGTTGTTTCATGGCATATTGGGAGGCTTGATAAACAAGTGGTAGGTAGCGCTACATAGTGATATCAACGAGACAACTAGCATAGGAAAGATAGTAGCAAGATCGAGGGTGACGGTCATCTTGCCTGAAATCCCACTAGGAAGAAGACCAAATCCATGAAGAAGACGAGCGGGCATAGTCGAACGATCCTCCCAAACACAACGATAACCGGAACTTTCGAGAAGAAGCGCAACCGGAAAGAAGAAAACATCATGGTAAACAACCACAACATAAACATGGCATGATGCACAATCAAGCATGATTCATGTCTGGTTTAAAGAGGCATGACATCGCAAAGTGCCACAAACAACATTACAAATTAAATGGAACTCAGTATGCAATGAGTTCCATATTGACGAAACAACACATTCAATTATTTAGTTCGCTCTCGTTTATGTATATGACAAGATTAAATGTTGGTTAACATGGCAAGAGGTGAAGCACAATAAAACTACCTCTCTAGGCAAGTTTAAATGAGGCCGGAAAAATAAACAACAATTCCAATAATTCCCCATGTCATATAGCAACCTAATGTAAACATAAATTTTAAACAATTTAAATGTTGGTATCATGATGCAGATGACATATACAAGTTTAAATAAATTTTATGAAAATGTTGACATGAAGGATGATATAGAGCATTTCTCGCCATGGCGGAACGAATTGGGTGCCACGACGACGGATCTGAAAAAATGATGCCAACGGCAACATCTCGGTTTCGGTAACTCGATTGAGATGCCGGTGCAAGAAAACAAGTATGAGATGTGCGGAAGGTGCAAAGGTGACGTGGAGTGATCCCGGTAATTGGGTGTCCCATGGGAGGACGGCATGGCAACGAGGAACATGCAAGAAACATGTCGGGCATGGTGCAAACGCGAGCATTTCATACAACATATGCATTCGTCCACGGGCGGTCTTTCTCGACGGTATACCTTCACAGGATGCTCTATCGGAATGGTTCGAGTTCGTAGTGGAAGTAGTCATACATGGGCACACTGGGTAGTAGTGGTACTATCGATGCTCGGCGACGGAAGTGGAAGTAGTGGTACACGTTCATTTTTGGAGAGGTACTTGACGAATCCAATGTTTTCAGGGCGATGGTAGTAGTACATGGCAACCATACTCGAACTTGAAGGGTCATCATGTAGTGGTACACGACAACCATACTCAATGTCGTGGTACTTGGCAATAGTAGTGGTACATGGGTTGTAGTCGGCCTTGGCGGGTCATCATGTAGTTGTACACGTTCCGTAGATGTTCATGTCGTCGTAGCTGTTCGGATCTTGGAGTGATGGTAGTCGTTCACTTAACGGTCTTGAAGGATTCGAAGGGGTACTTATCGATCCAAAAACGATCTTGCTCGTTGTGGTCAACCGGGACGTTGAGCTTGTCTGCTAGGACAGGTCCTGGTGGTGCAACACAAGTACAGGAGGCCGGGACTATGTCTTGTGGTCTTGGCGGCGGGGTCCACCCAGAAGCCAAGGAGGCCGCACGAGGGGCGAGGTGGATGTTCCTGTTGGACGCCGGGAGGCGAGGCAAGGCGACAGGGGGAGCTTGCGAGTGGCCCTGGCAGGGAGGCAGTGGAGGTCACCGGCGCGGGCGTCTGGCGGGGATGGGGAGAAGGCGCTTAGGATCTAGCTCCTCTCTATCCAGAGCATGGTTGCGGGCGTGGGACGGAGGTGGATGCTCCTGCTCGGGAAGGTGCAGTGAGGGGAACTGGTGGTGGTGGGGCGGTGGCCGGTGGACTTGGAGCTCCAGGCGAGGCAGAGAAGCGGTGGCGCGGGCGCAGTCCACAAGATGGTGTGGGGTGGCAGCCTGGTTCTGTGATGACTGGCGGCGAACAATGGAGGGGCGGTGCTCCTGCGGCCTCCGTCGCCGCCGGCTGGCGACACACAGGAGGGGAAGGGGGACATCGAGGAGAGGAGAGGGGCTCCTCTGGCGGCGCGAGGTGGAGAAGAGGAGTAGGGATCGGGTAGAGGGGTGGCTTGCCTTTGTGCATGACGGCGCACAAGAAAGGAGAAGGAGTGAGGGGATCGGGAGAGGGCATGGCACTGCTCTCTCTGTCCATCCGAGTGGTGGCGCCAGGTGGAGAATGAAGGGAGAGAGCTGGGGATCGAGGTTCCTAGGGTTATAGGAAAGGTGCGGGCGGCTTGGCCTTAGGGCAGGGATGGTTGGGCCGGCCTGGTTAGTCAGGCCCAAGAGGCCTGGCTGGGCTCTCTCTCCCTCATATTCTTTAGCAGAAAATAATTAAAGAGAAGAAAAAGAAAGAGCGGGTTAGGAAAAAGAATTTGCGCATGCGGATAATTATCCCGCACTCATAAAAATGAGCTTAATCCCAGAAAAATGGACTGGGCAAGATTGCAAGGATTAAATTCAAATTCCTTTGAATTTGATTCGAATGGTTTTGCATAGGAAGTAGGGGCTTGGGAGGTCCAAAAATGTTCAGACTTTAGGAGGAGCCTCGATAAAAGATATAAGAATTTTTGGCAAAGTTTGGAGATCAACTCGAAGCAGAAAAAGGCATGGGGTTATTTTTGCACGTGTGTTATGGTTAGTTCCAAATTAACTGACTATTTTATATAGTTCCCTAACAATATTGAGAGACTGTTATATGTTATAGAGATAAATCACCATGTGAATTCCCTCGATTTAAATGGATCAAAGATCCATGCAATTTATTTAGCTAAGTTTTAAAAAGGGGTGCAAGATAAACATGATGCAATGCAAATGATGCCATGATGAAATGCAACAAGCAAATAAAACACACAGCAAATCTCGGAATCCATGGAAGGCATCTTGAGCATCGGTCTTGGGGCATCACAACTCTCCTCCACTTACAAGAGATCTCGACCTGAGATCTAAGGATGGCACCGGGGAGAAACGGAAGAGGAAGAGGTAAAACAAAGTTGCTTCTTTGACAAATGAGTGAAACCAATGAACCTTGAGAGGTTGAAAAGTTGAAAGAAATTAAACAACAGAGTTGAACACAATTGAGAACACTCCGGTAGAAAAGAGAAACAAGGAACACCATGTGAACCTTCGAGGTTGCAAAACTGTGAATGACGAGCACAATGGACAAGAAGGAATTGAAACCACTCTGGTTGAAACGAGAAAAACAACGAACAAGGAAGAACAAATTCGGACAACACTCCGGTTGAAAAGAGATGCAAGACTTGGTAAGATGAAAAGAACTTGAGCAGAGGACACAACATTCCCGCTAAACGGATAAGCAAGGAAAAGAACATGATATTTACAAAATGAGACGACGCGTCGAAGAGAGTAACGTCAAAATGTCTCCGGAACAAATGTAAGAATGGAATCAAAAGAATGAGAAGAATACAACATCTTCTACCTCAAATGAATTTGAAAGAGCATCCTTAGGAGAAGGGTCGAACAGAGTTGTTGGAAAACTAACAACGAAAATAGTAATCTTGTTGTTGTCTTATGGATAACATCTCAAAATTATGAGGTCACAACCAGCCACTAACGGAAACAGTTGCTTGCTTGAGATCAACAAAGAGATGAAAACTTCTCTCGTCGAGAGGATAAGGTAATACTTGGATCATTGATAAGCACCAAAAATAGGAACATTCCTTCGGGAAGGCTTTAGGTGAAATCTATACCAAGATAACTCCAACAAAGAAATTATTATGGGTTGAAACAACTCGTGAAAGAAGAGAAAATGATGGTTTTACAATACCTCATTCCTGGCAAGTTGTGAATCATGAAACACGAAGGGAAATTTGCAAGAGAGACATAACACCATCTCAAAAGGTAAGGTAGAAAGAATTGCACTTCAAAAATGGAGAAGAAGAATACTTGAACTCCTCAATGCAAAACGTGTGTTGAGCACCATGTTTAATTTTGAGTATAGCTTGGCGGATCATAACTTCGAGGGAAATCTTGAAGAACAATTGAACAATGAAAGGAATCCTTGACGAACCACCATTTAGAACCTCCATGAAGAACTCCGGTAATAAAAGGATGATGAGAAAGAAGTGAAGGATGAAAGAATAGGATTGAAGCCTTGTAATGATTTAGGAGAAGCTTCGTGCCGATATAACCACGAAGCATTGCAACTCTGAAAAAAAAGATGAATCACTTCGAATAGAGAATTTACTCATCATGAACAAACTCCGGAAGAAGGGATTAAATCACTTGGATGAAACAAGAAGAAGAATTATGTTATGTGTTTCCTTCATCAATTTAAATTGATGACAAGCAATGGATTTGCATACTACTTATTCTTCTTGAAAAGGATTGGAGATAGATATAGCGCATCTCACGGACCACATGTTGGATTTGGAAAGAACGAATTAATTGATACGAGAATAAAGGAAGACGAATTTTGAATGAAGCATTGTACGAATTGAAAAGGAATGAAGAAAACAGAACGAAAATGCCGGGAGGATTCAGAAAATGAGCGAAGTTACTTGACTGAATTTAGATACATGAGAATGAAAGATGACAAGCTAACTAGAAAATACTAGAACGATGCACTAGAAGAATTGGAGAACGAGAGCTGAACATTGAGAACGAATAAACCCGAAATGATGGCCTTCGTAGGAATAAAATGGAAAGAACTCATGAAAGGCTACATATGGGTATGAAAAGAATTCCCACGACTGGAAATGATTTGAGAGGATGGCATGAAGCTAGAACCATGAATCTCAAGAGAACGGACCAAGATTTAGGAAAAATCCTTCTTCGGTCTTCAAATGTTGAGAATGATGATGAGAACCACCATGACAATTGATGAGATACTCCTTAACAATGAAGAATAGAAATGTTGAACCAACGATGAAAATGTTTTGAAAGGGATCTTGGAGAAGGAATATGACTGATGATAATTCAATCTTATGTCAAACTTTAAAAGAATTTGGGAATAACTCCGGAAATAATTAGAAGAGTCAGGTAAGATCCTGGGAAAAGACCTGTGGGTTAGGGCCCACTCAATGATACACTGTTGGATGATTACTTGAAAGGGAGATTGCACCGGTTGAATTAAATGGCTTGAATGAGATAACAACCTCAAAATAGCTTGAACCGATCTTGAATGAAAAAAACAAGCCTTCTGAGATATCATCAGCACTGCAGAACAAATGAATAGCGAGGAGTGAATGATTAAGAGGCCTTGGATAAGACATTCCAACATTGGAAAACATGTGAAACGAACGGAAGAGATCTAATCAACACTGAAGGTTGAATTTAGTCCACCAGAAAAGAAAAAAGAACGAAGAATGATGAACTTGACACTCCTGAGCATCTTCATGATAATCACTGGATAAGAACATTGAAGGAAAGAATGAAGAAACTTCACATCCATAAGATGGATACTTGATTAAGAAATATGAGTCCTTGAAGAAAAAGAGTGGGAGGGAAGAAAACCAAAGGCAACTTGGGACGGATGAAACAACCACCGTTGCGAAGAACTGATAATTGATATAGGAAAAATTGAAAGGATAGGAATAACTTGAAGAGAAGCATTCTGGTTGGAAAAGAATTGGCATGACCATATCGATGATCAAGAAGGAATAGCACTCCCATAGAAACATGAGAACACCACTTAGGAAAGATATGGAATCAACACTTGACATAGAAGCAACTCGAATACCACAACTCAAAACAAAACAAGGGATTTGGCTTGCAGAATAAGCCAGAAACAAACATATGTAGAGATTTCGTCCGAAATTTTCATGGTGGGGCTCGCACGGGCTCGACCGTACAACGCCATAATGTACAAGGAAGTGCACATGACATACGAAGCATCCCCGAGTCAAAATAGCCAAGGACTCTTTAAGACACAACGAGACCACTATAAAACTAACCGTGGATAGGCGAACCACTAGACGTCGAACCCCAATCTCATATCATGCATTTGTCGGAAAGATATGCTGGGTAACTACTTGAATTCCCACCTATTAACTCCCAAAAATTTCTCTGGTTATGCAATCTAGTGTTGGGGATACAGGGAGGCACAAATATATCACACAACTAACAAATCCTACACTCCAACTGTATCCATCCGTCAACACATAACCAAGAAAACCTCAGAAATCGTGTACCGCAGACCTTCGAAAACATCCGATATACTAGATGTGGCAATAAATCTTATCACTCTCCCCAGTACTAGATGTCGTCAAACTACTCTCACCACAAAGAGTATAGAAGAATTTTGATGTCGGCGACCTCTAGTATTCCGGAACTGAAATGATAAGCACTGTGACAAAAACACCTTGGAGCTCAACTCCCCGGGACACTGCCACAACCCCTAAATGACAGGAGGCACCAAGACAGAATCCCCTTCACAATGATATTGCAACGATCCAACAATACCCGCGTGATCCTAAAAAAAATTGAGTGAAAAAGAGGAGAGTGAAGTCAAAACATCTACATCAGGAGTCCTCACCAGAGCAATGAAGGGACTGAGGAGTAAAAAGAAATCCTACTCTCCGGTCTAACTAGACTCAATATAGTTTTCTTTCTAGACTCAACATCGTCAGCGGTTCGATCAATCAAGGGGGCTCTTGTGGTCGGTAAGGCTTTGATACCAACTTGTAGTGCCCAAGATGCGATTCTATCCTAATCACGTGATGAATTCATGATTGGGGTACAACGGCATTTTGAGCGCATATCAAGGTGGATATCATTACAACATACCATGTACTAAATAGATGAGAATACAAGATAAAGGCTTACACTTGCCACATGCTACATCATGAATACAACAATTCATCAATACATAGCAGTCGTCATACAGAAGAGCAGGATCCCAATACAGATGAAATCAAACGAAAAAGAAGAATGACATCCACCCTGCTAATCCTAGGCTCCCCGGCCCGGAACCTAATCCCTTGATTGAAGAAGAAGAAGAACTCCAAAACAAGCAAGCATCGCTCTCACGTCATGATCATCGCATTACCTGCACCTGCAACTGTTGTTGTAGTAATCTGTAAGTCACGAGGACTCAGCAATCCCATTACCATGGGTATAAAGACTAACAAAGCTTAATGGGTATGGAATGGATAAGTGGTGAGGTTGCAGCAGCGCTAAGCATTGTATGGTGGCTAACTTACGAGTACAAGATTAAGATGTGAAACTATGCAACGGTCGTAAACTACTAATGATCAAGAAGTGATCCTGAACTACTTACGTTCAAACATAACCCCACTGTGTTCTCTTCTCAAACTCATTTGAAATGAGACTGTCACGGTTACGCACACGGTTGGTGTATTTTAATTCGAATCTAGTATCAAGTTCCCTAGAACTGGGCATTAAAAATTCCCATCTGCCACATAACCGCGGGCAATGCTCTTGAAAGTTTAAACCCTACAGGGGTGTCCCAACCTAGCCCATGACAAGCTCAGATCCGCGGAGACAATCCTCCATCGCGGGACATCCGATCAGACTCGGGATCCCGGTGCACAAAACATTTCCACAATTGTAAAACAAGTCCAGCAAGACCTCCCGACGTGCCAACACCCTGATAGTAGTTGTGTGTATCTCGTCTCAGGGCGCAACGGATGAGCTACGCGTACAGGTTCCAAAGAAAATAACCCAGGTTTCCCTGGGTGGCCCCGCATAGAGCTCTAGTTTGGGACCAACGCCATCAGCACTAGCACACCCTGTATTACGTTGAAAGAGTCCTCGGGGACGCGACCCCCTATGCCAATTAATTAATTATCAGGTTTAGTTATTATGTTGGGCAGATGGTAAAACCAATGTTGGGCCTTGCTGGAAGAGTTTTATTCAAAGCGAACTGTTAAGAGGGGCCCATAAACCCTCACCGTGTTAGGGACGGAAAATCAAGGAACATAACACCGGTATGACGGAAACTAAGGTGGAAAGAGTGGAGTAAACCAGGCAAAAGGCCGAGCCTTCCACCCTTTACCAAGTATATAGATGCATTAATTAAATAAGAGGTATTGTGATATCCAAAAATTATCCATGTCCCAACATGGAACAACCTGCAACTACACCTACAACTAGCAACACTATAAGAGGGGCTGAGCAAAGCGGTAACATAGCCAAACAAAAGTTTGCTCGGATGGTGGAAAAGGTTAGAGTTTGTTTCGTGGCATATTGGGAGGCTTGATAAATAAGTGGCAGGTAGCGTTGCGTAGCGATAGCAGTGAGACAACTAGCATAGCAAAGATAGTAGTGAGGTCCAGGGTGATGGTCATCTTGCCTGAAATCTCGCTAGGAAGAAGACCGAATCCATGAAGAAGACGAACAGGCGTAGTCGAACGAATCCTCACAATCGCAATGATAACTGGAACTATCGAGAAGAAGCACAACCGAAAAGAAGCAAACATCATGGTAAACAACCACCACATAAACATGGCATGATGCACAATCAAACATGATGCATGTCCGGTTTAAAGAGGCATGGCATGGCAAAGTGCCACGAACAACATTACAAATTAAGTGGAGCTCAATATGCAACGAGTTGCATATTGACGAAACATCACATTCAATTAATTAGTTCGCTCTCGTTTATGTATATGACAGGATTAAATGTTGGTTAACATGGCAAGAGGTTAAGCACACTAAAACTACCTATATAGGCAAGTTTAAATGAGGCCGGAACAATAAACAACAATTCCGGTAATTCCCCATGTCATTTATTAACTTAATGCAAACAACAATTTTAAACAATTTAAAGGTTGTTATCATGATGCGGATGACATATAAAAGTTTTATGAAAATGTTGACATGAAGGATGATATAGAGCATTTGTCGCCATGGCGGAAAGAATTGGGTGCCACGACGAGGGATCTAAAAAATGATGCTAATGGCAACATCTCGGTTCTGGTAACTCGATTGAGATGCCAGTACAAGGAAACAAGTATGAGATGTGCGGAAGGTAAAAAGGTGACGAGGAGTGATCCCTGTAACCGGGTGTCCCACAAGATGACGACATGACAATGGGGACAATGCAAGAAACACGTCGGGCACGGTGCAAACACGAGCATTTCATACAACATATGCATTCGTCCACGGGCGGTCGTTCTCGGCGGTATACCTTCACAGCATGCATATTTGGAATGGTTCGAGTTCGTAGTGGAAGTATTCATACACGGGCGCAATGGGTAGTAGTGGTTCTATCGATCCTCGGTAATGGAAGTGAAAGTAGTGGTACACGTTCATTTTTGGGGAGTTACTTGACGAATCCAACGTTTTCGGGGCGGCGGTAGTAGTACACCGTAACCATAGTCGAACTTGAAGGGTCGTCGATGTCATGGTACTTGGCGATTGTAGTGGTACATGGGCTGTAGCCGGCCTTGGCAGGTCACCGTGTAATCGTACACGTTCCGTAGATGTACATGTCACCATAGTCGTTCCGATATTGGAGTGATGGTAGCCGTTCACTTGATGGTCTTGAAGGATTCGAAGGGGTACTTGTCGATCAAAAACGCTTTCTCATGGTGGGTGACCAGGACATTGAGGTTGTCTGCTATGACAGGTCCTGGTGGTGCGACACGAGTAAAGGAGGCCGGGACTACATCTTGTGGTATTGGCGGCGGGCTCCGCACGGAAGCCAAGGAGGCCGCACGATGGACGAAGTGGACGTTGTCGCTGGACGCCGGGAGGCGAGGCAAGGCAACAGAGGGAGCTTGCAAGGATCCTTGGCGGGGAGGCAGTGGAGGTCACCGGCGCGGGCGTTTGGCGGGGACGGGGAGATGGCGCTCGGGATCGAGCTCCTCTCGATCTAGAGCATGGTTGCGGGCGCGGGACAGAGGTGGAGGCTCCTTCTCGGGGAGGCGCAGCGAGGGGAACCGCGTGGTGGCGGGGCAGCAGCCGGCACCAGCGGCCGGCGGACTTGGAGCTCCAGGCGAGGCGTAGAAGCAGTGGCGCAGCCACGGTCCACGAGATGGCGCGTGGCAGCGGAATGGTTCTGCGATGACTAGCGGCGAACAACGGAGGGGCGGTGCTCCAGTGGCCTCGATCACCGGCGGCTAGCAACGCACAGGAGCGGAATGGGGAGATCAAGGAGAGGGGCTCCTCTGGTGGCGCGAGGTGGAGGAGAGGAGGAGTGGGGATCAGGCAGAGGGGTGGCTTGCCTCCATGCGTGACGGCGCACATGAAAGGGGAGGGAGTTAGGGGATCGGGAGAGTCTGCGGAGATGACGTCTGGGACGCGTGATGCGGAGGGCGACGCGTCTGGGACGCGCGAGGCGAAGGGAGACGCAGCGAGCGCCGCGGCGGAGGTGGCCGGCTGGACGGTGGTGCGGCCTGCCGCGGGGCAGCCGCGGAGGGGCGCGCTGCCAGAGGGGCGGCCCCTTGCTCCGTCCTTCTCCGGCAGCCGGTTCTGGGCGCTAGAGGGGTTTGACTCCGACATCGACACCGACGAGGTAGGTTCTCAGGTGAGTTTAGGTAGTTCCGGTGGTTCGCCGAGGCCCAAGGATGGGTGCTCGGTGGGCGATTTCATCGCCCGTGCGGAGGAGCTTGGGGGCTCCTTCGTGGCTGGTCGGCGGCGTGCTTTTGCTCCCGGAGGGAAGGGAGGCCGCCGCCTGGCGGCGCGGATCTGGTGCCCGCCAAAGGGGGTGGATGCGGGCCCAGAAGGCCGCTTGTGCGCCATTCCGGTGGCGGTCCACCGAGATCTGGTGCTGGCGGAGCCCCCTCGGGCCCTT
Organism: Triticum dicoccoides; assembly: GCF_002162155.2. Classification (NCBI taxonomy): domain Eukaryota; kingdom Viridiplantae; phylum Streptophyta; class Magnoliopsida; order Poales; family Poaceae; genus Triticum; species Triticum dicoccoides. The sequence continues at coordinate 405,727,232 of NC_041386.1, forward strand.
TCGTGCCTGCCGGAGCCGGCCGGGGCTGGCGACGGCGGCGGCGGGGCTGGCCGGGCAGGGGCTGCACGGAACCTGGCTAGGGTTTCCGGGGCACCGACGGCTGGGCCTGTTCCGGTGTTGGGCCAAAGTGACTGGCCCAGCCTGCCAGGGGGTGGGCTGGGGGACCCTGCGTTGGGCCAGCAGGCTTCAGCGCCTGCGGGGCCGGTGGGCTCAATGTCGCTCTCCACCGTGACTGGGCCAGGAGGGGGGCAGGGGCTACCCACCGAGTCGGGGCTAGTCCAATCAGGCCAAGTGGCCGGTTGCGAGCCTGCGCCTCGGCTCGGGCCCAGCGTGACGGAGAAGCCGAGGCCGTCTCCTCCTATTAATAGGTGGATGTGGGTTCCGAAAGGAACCCTAGATCTATCGCTAGGGTTTCCTGCCTCTCCCACGCAGGTGCGGCGCTTCGGACATCTCGCGCGCCGTCTGCTCCGATCCGCCCCTCCTCCTCCCCTTTCGTGCTCATACGCCACTGCGGTGCGGATGGGGTCCCGCCGGAGTGACAAGCCCCCCATGTCACCCCCGATCCCGGCGGCGGAGCGACAGCGTGAAAAGGATCTGCGGGCGAAGGCGCTCGCCAAGGTGCCAGCGTCTCCAGCGGAGGATGGAGGCTGGGGGCCGCCGCCTCCATGGTGGATCGCTGAGCAGGAGCGGAAGAAGGACGAGGAGCGAGAGCGAAAGAAGAGGAAGAAGGAGGAGTATCGGCGGCGGGGACTCGAGCAGAAGAAGGAGCTCAAGCGGAAGGAGTCCCAGCTCCCTCTGGGCGGCGAGCGGGCCGGGGTTCCGCAGGCCAAGAAGCCGAAGCATAAAGGGGACGGCTCGGCGCCGCTGCAGTTGGCGGCTGGCCCCGAGGCTTCTAAGGGATCGGCGGACGCCCCGATCCCCGTGGAAGAGGCCGACGGGCCGGAGTGTTTCAAGTGTGGCAGGGTGGGGCACTACCAGAACATTTGCTCCTTCAAGCCCCTGTGTGTCGTCTGCCACGGGGAAGGACATGCGTCTGCCTACTGCCCCACGAGGGGGAGGCCCCTGGCGCTGCAGATCATGGGCAACGCGATTCCGGGCGAAGGCTTCTTCTGCCTCCCTTTCATGGACACGGAGGGGGAGGAGGTCCGTGCCCCTCTCGTCTCGGATACGGCGATCATTTCGGCGGCGCCGGGCAAGCTCTCCATCCCCATCCTGGAGGCGGAACTCCCTCACCTCTTCGAAGGGGAGTGGGACTGGCAAGTCTCGGCCGTCGGAGCTGACCAGTTCTCGGTCGTCTTCCCCGACAAGGCCATGTTAAGGATGGCAACCCGCAGCGGCAAGCTCTACTTCTCCCTCCACGACATCATGGCGGACATCAAGGAGGCGCGCCCAGAGGAGCCCACGGCCGAGCTCATGCCAGACACCTGGGTCAAGCTGTGGGGCGTGCCACCCAAGCACCGCCACGTGGACCGCCTCATGGCCGCCACTGTGATGATTGGACGCCCGATGGAGGTGGATCTGGCGTCGCTGTCCGGCCTGGGTCTGGTGCGGATGCGTTTCGCGTGTCGTGCCCCGGATAAGCTCAAGGGATACGTGCAGATCTGGTTCAACAGCGAGGGATACACCTTCCGCCTTGAGGCAGAGGCGGGCGCTCAGCAGGGCGCGGCTCCAACCCCCCCTCCCCCTCCGCTGTCTGACCTCGACAAGGGCCAGGAAGAAAAGGACAAGGACAAGGACAAGGACCAGGACATGAGCACGGGGGACGACTCCATCGACACGGCTACTTGGGACAAACTGGGCCTCAAGGACAAGGATGGGCAGGCTGCGCCTCCGGCGGCGGGCGCGGCGCAGGATCAGGAGATGTGCCAAGTGGTGGTGGGCAGCAACGAGACGGGTTTCAACCAGTACGGATCCAACATGACCATGAGCCTCGACATCGACAAGGGCGTCTCTGCGTCCTGCGACTCAGAGGGCCGCTCGACGCTGGTCTCCCCGGTGGTTGCGCTGGTGGACGCGTCAGGGGCTGTGGCAAGCCCTCCCAAGGTGGTGACCGGCAGTGGTGGCGGCATGTTGAAGCTTCAGAAGAAGATGGCGGGCCGCAAACCACCTGCGGTGGCGCCAGCGGGCACCCCCGAGGTCCGTGCGAGCGTGTCGGTCCAGAGGCCGGTGGTGATGGCTCTGGCCTCCCCAGGGGGCGGGCAGGGGACACCCCATCGGTCATCTCCCCCCCACCTCCGAACGCTCTTCGGGTGGCGGTGGCCAAGGTGGCTCCCATCCCCACGGCCAGGCGGTCCAAGGCGGTGGCGTCCCCGGCGACTCAAGAGAGGACGAGCTCCCGTCCGAAGGGCGCCAAGGGCAACATGCCGTCCCTCCAGCGGGCCCAGCTCCTCCAGGCGCAGAAGAACCTCGAAATCGAAGGTAACCCCATGCCCCGCTTTACGATTTTTGAAGATTATCCAGATGAGTGCTTGAGGGGTATCTTAGCGGATAGTGGCGTCGCGATGGCTGATGAGGGGGAAGCGCAAGAGGTGATGTCTCTCATTCGTGCGAAGGAAATCGCGCAGGCTGCGCTTGCTAAGGCAGCGCAGGCCCGCGCTGCGCTGGTAGCAAAGGAAGCAGGGGCTACTCTGGTGCCAGGTGTGCGGCCCGAACAGGAGGACCAAGTAGCAGGGGCTGCACCGTCCTCCCCCAACCGTCGTCCTGCCAAGACACGACGCGTGGACAAAGCGGTTACCGCTCGCGGTATCCGTCTACGAAACCGCATCATCTAATGCGTTTCATCTTCTGGAATATCCGAGGCTTCGGCCACGCTGGGAGGCGGACCCAGTTACGAGAGTTCATTAGGAACGAGGAAATCGACGTGGTCGGATTGCAAGAGACTATCAAGGCTGATTTCAACCACCGGGACTTTCTTGCGGTTGACCCGTTGGAGCGTTTCGTCTGGCACTGGGTGCCTGCGGTAGGACACTCCGGGGGTTTGCTGCTAGGAGTTAACCTAGTCTGCCTTGAAGTGGTGGCTTGGGATGCCGGCCGCTTCTTCCTGTCGGCCCACGTGCGGCACCGCGCCACTCTTCAGGAGTGGGTGGTGATTGCCGTGTATGGCCCGGCCAATCACTCGCTCTCGCTGGAGTTCTTGGAAGAGCTTCAGACAAAGGTGAGGGCTGTTGGCGTGAGCAACCTTCCTCTGTTGGTGGGGGGTGATTTCAACTTGATCCGCTCGGGAGCGGACAAGAACAACGGTATTATTAACTGGTCAAGGGTGGCCATGTTTAATAATGCTATTGCTTCCATGGCCCTTAGGGAAGTGGCCCGCGTGGGGGCTCGATATACCTGGACTAACAAACAGCTTACGCCGGTGCGTTCGGTCTTGGACAGGGTTTTTATGTCCTCGGAGTGGGAGGTGCTGTTCCCCCTGTGCTCTCTACACGCAGAAACTAGGATCGGGTCGGACCACGTCCCCCTCATCCTTTCCTCGGGGGAGGAAAGGCTTAAACGTAGCCCGCGTTTCTTCTTCGAAACAGCATGGCTGGAGTCTCCGGATTTCGAGCAAACCTTCCTTTCGAAGTGGGCGAATTGCGTTGCTCGCATCGGGCGCGTACGCGGCCCCATGGAGTTCTGGATTGCCGCAGGGGCGGGTATGCGAGCGGCTCTCAAAGGGTGGGGAGCTAATCAGGGTTGGGCGGATAAGCGGTTAAGGGTGCGCCTGACTGAGGAGCTAGCCCAGCTAGACGCAGCGGCAGATCTGCACATCTTTTCCGCGCAGGACTGGGCCCAGCGCTACGCGCTTGAGGCCCAAGTCGAATCCCTCCTTAGGGCCGAGGAAGAGTACTGGCGTAGGCGCGGTGGAATAAAGTGGACGCTCAAGGGCGACGTGAACACAAAATACTTCCACGCATACGCAAATGGCCGACGCCGTAAGTGCGCTATCCTTCGTCTTCAATCGGAGCAGGGGCTCCTACTGCGGCAACAGGATATCATCCGGCACATCTACGAGTTCTACATCCAACTCATGGGTTCCAGGGAGGAACCCAGGGCTCGCCTGAGGGAGGATGTGTGGGAACCTGCGTTGCGGGTCACGGACGAGGAAAACGAGAACCTGAGCTTAGCCTTCCTCCCGGAGGAGATTGACAAGGCGACGCTGGGTATGAAATCGGACACTGCGCCGGGGCCGGATGGGTGGCCGGTGGCGATGTTCAAGCGGTTTTGGCAAGTGCTCAAAAACCCCATTTTTGACGTGTGCAATGGTTTTATGCGCGGTACGGTAGACATTTCCCGCCTGAACTTTGGGGTTCTCTCTTTGATCCCCAAGGTCCCGGGTGCGGATCACATTAGACTTTTTCGACCTATTGCTTTAATTAACGTCCCGTTTAAAATTTGTGCTAAGGCTTGTTCTACTCGCATGTCCCCGATAGCCCACCGCATTATTAGTAGAACCCAGTCCGCGTTCATTCGGGGCCGAAACATCTTGGAGGGGCCGCTGGTCCTTCAAGAAATTATCCACTCCCTTAAGCGCGCTCGACAGCCAGCGATTATCCTCAAACTCGATTTTGAGAAGGCGTACGACCGCGTGAACTGGGAGTTCCTCCGACAGGTACTCCTGGACCGAGGTTTCTCGTCGGTTTGGGTTCACCGCATGATGCAGTTGGTCTCGGGAGGCCAAACGGCGATCACGGTGAACGGAGAAGTAGGGAACTTCTTCCGCAACAAGCGCGGGCTGCGTCAAGGGGACCCAGCGTCGCTGTTGCTTTTTAACTTCGTGGCGGACGCTTTAGGCACCATGCTAGACAGGGCTCGTCTAGCCGGCCACATTAGGGGTGTCGTGGACAACCTAATCCCGGGAGGAGTGTCTCACTTGCAATACGCGGATGACACCCTTCTTCTTTTCGAGCCCGACACACATAGTATCGCTTCGGTCAAAGCCATACTGTTGTGCTTCGAACTCATGTCGGGACTAAAAATTAACTTCCACAAAAGTGAGGTGGTGTCCATAGGGATGGATGCGACAGAAAGTCAACGGGTCGCCAACCTGCTTAACTGCAAACTAGGCCAGTTCCCGTTTACTTACCTCGGGCTCCCAATAGCGGCAAAGAAGTGTACAATCGCTGACTGGGAGCCCCTCTCCTCCAAGGTGGCGAATAGGGTTTGCCCGTGGAGGGGCCGTTTTATGTCTTCAGGGGCAAGACTAATCCTTACCAACACCAGCCTCTCATCTTTGCCCATGTTTTCCATGGGTCTGTTCTTGCTGGCGGACGGGGTACACTCTAAGTTTGACACACCGTGGTCCCGTTTCTTTTGGGAAGGAGCGGGACCGAAACGAAAATACCACATGGTTAAATGGCAAGCCGTGTGTTGTCCCAAAACCTAGGGGGGTCTCGGGTTCATCAACTCCAAGTTGATGAACATCGCACTAATGTGCAAGTGGATCTGGAAAATGACTCAGGGGGAGACTGGCCTCTGGATCGACCTCCTCCGGGCAAAATATTTCCCGCAAGGAGATTTTTTTGACGCGGCTCCCAGTGGGTCTCCTTTCTGGAATTCCATTCAATCCCTTAAACCCCTCTTTGCCAGGGGCGCAAAGTTTGCGGTTAACAACGGACGCTCTACGCGTCTCTGGCTTGATCACTGGATTGGCCAGCGCCCATTATGGGCGGAGTTTCGACAACTATACTCTTTAGCGGTCGAACCCGAACAACGGGTTGCCTCGGCTCTTAACACCTCCCCCCCTGTATTAACTTCAGACGTGAGCTAATCGGGCCGGAGTTGGCAGACTGGGACCGCCTTCTGACGCTACTTGCGGACGCCCGACTGTCGGAATCCGCGGACCTGATCTCGTGGAGACTTGCGAGCTCCGGCAAATTCTCTGTCAAATCCATGTACAGAGAGCTATGCCACGGTCAGATCCCGGCGGCGGCCACGGGGCTTTGGAAGGCAAAGATCCCGCTCAAAATTAAGGTCTTCCTTTGGCAACTTTGTCAAGATCGCCTTCCTACCTCTATTAACCTCGCTAAACGCAACGGCCCCGCCTCCGGCCCCTGTGCGCTATGTGGGGTCCCGGAAGATGCTGACCACACCTTCTTCCTTTGCTCCCTGGCTCGTTTCGCTTGGAGCGCGGTCCGGGAGGCCGCGGGAGTGGATTGGGATCCACGCTCCCGACCTGAGCTCGTATCTTCCTTATCTGGGTTTCAAGGCACGTCTCGTAGGATCATGTGGACTTGTGCGGCGGCTATGCTATGGGCTATTTGGAATACCCGTAACAAGTATACTATTGAGGGGGTGTTTCCCTCGCATCCCGCTGACGTTATCTTCAAATGCATCATTTTCTTGCAGCAATGGGCATCGCTGGGAAGACAACAGGACTCTGATCTCCACCGCCAAGCTATCTGTCGTCTCCACGCCGTCTACTCTGAGGCTCGAGCTCCGTCGCCTGCTCAACTGGGTGCCGCATAGGGATGGGCAACCCCCCCTTTTTGGTCTTAGTACCTTCCGAGCCTGCGTGCTCGTTGTTTTTGGGCCGTTCTCCGCCTTGTAACGCAACTGTGCGCTCATTTAGCGGCCTATCCTCTTATCAGTCGTGTTAGCTTATGTTGTTTCGGTCGGTGGTTGTGCTACTCTGCCTAAGTTTGGGGGCTTTATTAATTTAAAGCCGGACGTCTCTGACGTCTATGTTCTAAAAAAAAGTGAGGGGATCGGGAGAGGGCATGGCGCTTCTCTCTCTCTCTCCCTGCGAGTGGCGGTGCCAGGAGGAGAACCAAGGGAGAGAGTTGGGGATCGGGGTTCCTAGGGTTATAGGTTAGGTGGGGGCGGCTAGGCCTTCTGGCAGGGATGGTTGGGCCGACCTGGTTAGTCAGGCCCAAGAGGCCTGGCTGGGCTATCTCTCTCCCTCATATTCTTTAGCAGAAAAAGAAAGACAGGATTAAGGAAAGAATTTGTGCATGCAGATAATTTTATCACACTCATAAAAATGAGTTTAATCCCAGAAAAATGGAGTGGGCAAGATTGCAAGGATTAAATTCAAATTCCTTTGAATTTGATTCGAATTGTTTTGCATAGGAAGTAGGTGCTAGGGAGGTCCAAAAATGTTCAGACTTTAGGAGGAGCCTCGATAAAAGAGATAAGAATTGTTGGCAAAGTTTGGAGATCAACTCGAAGCCAAAAAGACATGGGGTTATTTTTGCACGTGTCTTATGGTTAATTCCAAATTAAGGAATATTTTATATAGATCCCTGACATTATTGAGAGACTTTTATATGTTAGAAAGAGAATGGATCAAAGATCCATGCAATTTATTTAGCTGAGTTTTAAAAAGGTGTGCAAGATGACATGACACAATGCAAATGATGCCATGATGAAATGCTACAAGCAAATAAAACACATGGCGAATCTCGGAATCCATGGAAGGCATCTGGAGCGCCGGTATTGCGACGTCACAGCCCACCCAGGTCCCCCCCTCCGGTGGTTCTCGGCTCCAGAATTTTTCTTTTATTATATAAAAAATCCACGCAAAGTTTCGTTCCAATTTGAGAACTATTATTTCTGCACAAAAACAACATCAGTCCGGGTTAGTTTCATTCAAATGATGCAAATTAGAGTCCAAAACAAGAGGAAAAGCGTTAAGAAAAGTAGATACCACGGAGACGTATCAACTCCCGCAAGCTTAAACCTTTGCTTGTCCTCAAGCAATTCAGTTTATAAACTAAAAGTGGAAAATAAAAACTTTTACAAACTCTTTTGCTCTTGTTTGCATAAATAAGCTTAAGTAGCACCCAGGTTTTCAGCAAAGATTATAACTAACCATGTCGACAATAACTCTTAGAAATTATATTAACTCATATCAATGGCACAATCAACTAGCGAGCAATATTAATATATCTCAAATAACAACAATTTTTCAAAACAACCATGATATAATATGACAATAGTGGTATCTCGCTTGCCCTTTCTGAGTCCGCAAAACATAAATGCAGAGCAACTCCAAAGTTAAACAACGACTAAACATTGTAATTCATGGTAGAGAAGATCTAGTCATGATGCACCCAACATTAGCTACACATAATGCCTGAGGATGACAATAGTGCTCTCAGGTTCTAGCGCTTATTTGAGAAGGTCATGACACAACACAAAAGTAAATAGATAGTCCCTTCGCAGAGGGAAGCAGTGATTTGCAGATGTGCAAGAGCTCAAGCATTTAAACAGAGGTAGATGAAATTTTTAGAAATGCACCCTTCTTGTTTACTTTGCGACCATTAGTTATCAGTATCTTCCATGCTAAACACATAAGTGGCGGTTCGCAAGCGAAAAAAGTAAAGTTTTACTCCTCCACTAACAATCACACACCATGGCTTGTCCCAAACAACGGGTACCGTCTATACCAACAACAGTCCTAGGGGAGTTTTTTTAATTATTCGCAATTTGAGTTTGGCACTAGGAGTCCCTATTACCGCCCTCTCATGCAAGGACGAGTGAATAAACTCTCATCATGAGAATAACCCGCTCAACATGGAACATACTGACTACCTCTTGTCACTATATGAACAATTCAGGCACACAAAAAGGATATTTATTTGAAGTTTTTAGAGGTGGCACATGCAAATTTACTTAGAACGGCGAGGTAATACCGCATATAGGTAGATATGCTGGACTCATCTGGAATAACTTGGGTTTCAAGATTTTAGATGCACAAGCAATATTCCCTCTAAGTACAGGCGAAGGCTAGCAAATTGGTTGAGACGTGGCCAGCTAGAGAGCCAAAACGGTCATGAACATGCATTATGCATAAGTAACATTGGATACTAGCATGAGTAGGATATGAACACCATGAACATAAATATCATAGAGGCTTTGTTGGTTTTGATTCAACTACATGCATGAACATGTGCCAGGTCAAGCCACTCGAACATTCGGAGGAGGATACCATTTCACCATACTACATCACCATCATTTTAACGCAATGTTGACATCGAAGATAAGTCATTATCCACTCCTAGCTACTTAAGCATGGCCAGAGAAACTATAATCTCTAATTGTCATTGCAAACATGTTTGATCATAATAGGCTGAATCATGGATACTAGGTTAAACATATTTACAAAAACAAAACAAGTTGAGTTCATACCCGTTTCTCTCTGCCACATCCAGTTCATCAAATATCGTCATTATTTCCTTTCACTTGCAAGACCGAATGATATGAAAAAGAAAATAGTGCAAGAGTACCATGGACTAAGCTAGAATCTACAAACATTTTATTCAAAGGAGAAGAGAAAGTAATATGGGCTCTTTGTTAGATCAATAATAATGCATATGAGAGCCACTCAACATTTTCATCATGGTCTTCTCCTTTGTATGACTCAAAAACCGGAAAAGATATTCCGAGAAACACACTGAAATATTTTTGGAGTTTATTTTTTTTCTGGAATAAAACAAATTAAAGAAAGAAAAACAAAAGAGAGAAAAATATTTACACAGGAGAGTTCCCAACAAGCAAAAGAATAACAAGGAAATCTTTTTGGGTTTTCTTTTTAATGTTACAACTAACTACACCGAAGAGAAAAATCAAAAGGAAGCATGAAATATTTTTTTATTTTCTCAAGATTTTTCAAACACATAAGAAGAAGGCAAGAAAATAAATAATGGATAATACAATGAAAAAGTATGGACACTGACAACTAGAATGAAATGTGTCAATACGAATGTAATGTCGGTGGAAATACGTAGTCCCCCAAGCTTAGGATTTTGGCCTAACTTGGTAATCACCGTGAGTAGCATGCATAGTGTTCGTAGTGATAGCTCGTGGAGGCTCGGGTGCAGACGCCTCAGCCCGCCGCGCAGCCACAACCGCTGCATTATGTGCTCGGGACTCACTCTCAAGAACATAGTATCGTCCCTTGTTGTGAGCATCAAAGAGAGCATGCACAGGCAAAAAGGTGTCCACAATGGACCTTTTATTAAACAACAGGTTATAAGTAAAATTATGGGCTTGACCACTAAGGATCTTATGACGTTTCATGGCATCAAAGTCCAAGTACTGTGTGGGTAGGATGGGGTCATAAGGCCAAGGTGAAACACCCAGCTCTCTTGCTAAGCATGTGGCATAAATTCCACCATAAAAATATCCACTACCAGCATTGTGTTGCAACCTGCGTGCAACAATCGCTCTAAGATTATAATTTTTGTCACCGGTGAGAGTGGTGCGTATGAGACTCAGGTCTAGAGCTCAAAGTGTACTACAATCTTGTTTGCGTACAATGCATTTTCCTTTAAATAGTGCAAATATTGGATTGAGCGAAAATGAATGCTCTTTATTCTACCTTGCAGTACTCCTCTAGTCTCACCATAGCAAAGACTAGTTAAGAATATCTCAAACTCAGATCTTGGTGGTTCGTCTAATGAACCCCAAAATGGAATTTTGTAGTAGCTAGAAAATGTCTCTAAGGGTAGCGTGAAAGGATAGTCATACAGTTTAAACGACACTCTAGACTCATGATGATGGAATTTAAATTCTTTAGTAAATCATTCGGTGAGGCTGAGGTGTGGGTTGCACTTATCTGCAATGTAGGGACCGAGCTCGTCATTGTGAAAATATTTCTCAATTTCTTCTTTAATGCCCATAAGCACCATAAAATCGTTGCATTGCCATAAACATTATTTGGTGGCGGCATCTCGTATGGAAATGCCACTTGCTTCAACATAAGACCGACGAACGGAGATAATACTAGAAGATGCCTCCAAGGACCTCCTCCTCAAAGAACTCCTCCCAAAGAGGTTCATCATATTTGCATATAATTTTCTAAAAAACTTGGTTCACAAATTTTTTTATCAATAAAGCTTCACAAGATTTATAGCAACTACTTATAAGGATGCATAGAGGCCATATCAAGCATTCAAACTACTTAGAATTCTAAGAATTCAACATGCAAGCTCATCTACAGCAGCACCAAGAGTAACTAATTATTCAAAATATAATCCACTGAAGGAAAAACTGATTGGACAAATGGAGGAGTCACATACCAAGAAACAATCCCCCAAAACAGTTTCGGAAATGGAGCTTCAAGCAAAGAGATCAAAATCCATGGGTTTGAGAGCAAGAACACGAGAGAGAGAGAGAGAGAGAGCAATGGTGATTTTTTTTCTGGAGGTAGGTGATGACATGGGATGAAGAGATAAGTGAGGGTGGCCACGTGGGAACCACATCCCACCAGGGTGCGCCTGGGGGTGCTGGCATGCCCAGGTGGGTTGTGCCCACCTGGTGCACCCACTCTGATGTTATTTGCATGCAAAAAATTTCAGAGGATTCTGAGAACATTTATTTTTGGGTCTTTTTTTTGCACGGGAAATTTAGAAAACAAACAAAACATGGCACTTAATTGTATTTATCTGATAAATACAGAAAACGAAAGGTAGGGATAGTACGTAGTGCTTACTAAATTCATCAACCTCGTACCTTTCAAAAATGATTCACTAATAAGGTTGATCAAGTCTTATTAACAACCCCTTTCGATTAGCATGAAACAGAAGAACTTTCGTAAAACACTAAGTTACCTTAACAGGGATGTGTATGTCCCCAACAATAAGCATTTCATATTTCTTTTTGGCAGTAGGTAGAGGTAGTTGAAAACTTCCAATAGTGATTGTTGGAGATTTTTCAATAACGTTAATACCATTCACTTGGAATTGTTTCTTCGGAAAGTGCGCCATATCCTCATTACCACTGATATGAAAAGTGATCTTTCTTTTATTGCAATCAATAACAGCGTCGAGAGTATTCAAGAAGGGTTTACCAAGGATAATTGACATGTTGTCCTCCTTAGGCATCTCAAGTTTAACAAAGTAAGTTAAAATAGTAACGTTTGCAACAACAACGGGCACATCCTCACAAATACCGATAGGTATGGCAGTTGATTTGTCAGCCATTTGCAAAGATATTTCGGTAGGTGTGAGTTTATTCAAATCAAGTCTTTTATATAAAGAGAAAGGCATAACACTAACACCAGCTCCTAAATCACATAAAGCAGTTTTGACATAATTTCTTTTAATGGAGCAAGGTATAGTTGGTATTCCCGGATCTCGAAATTTTTAGGTACTCCATCCTTAAAAGAGTAATTAGCAAGCATGATGGAGATTTCAGCTTCCGGTATTTTTCTCTTGTTGGTGATGTTGTCTTTCATGTACTTTGCATAAGGGGCCATTTTAAGATATCAGTCAAGCAGGTACGCAAAAGACTGGCCTAATCATTTCAGCAAAGCGTTCAAATTCTTCATCATCTTTCTTCTTAGTTGACTTAGGTGGAAAGGCCATAGGTTTTTGAACCCACGGTTCTCTTTCCTTAGCATGTTTTCTAGCAACGAAGTCTCTTTTATCATACCTTTTATTCTTGGGTTGTGGGTTAATAAGATTAACAGCTGGTTCTACTTCAACATCATTGTCTGGTTCTTTATTATTTATTTAAGTATCTTCATGAACCTCATCATTATATTTTTCATTATTAGAAGGTGAGTGTTCATTACTAGATTGAGTTTCAGTGTCCGAAATACAAATATCATTAGTAGAATCAGGAGGTTTTTCTACTTCGGGTTCACTAGAGGCATGCAAAGTCCTATTATTTTTCTTCTTCTTTTTATTTTTGGATGGACTAGGTGCATCAGTGTTAATTCTTTGAGAGTCTTGTTCAATTCTCTATGGGTGTCCCTCGGGATAAAGTGGTTCCTGAGTCACTTTACCTTCTCTAGTTGCTACTCTGACAGCAAAGTCATTTATATTATTGTTCATTTCGTCAAGCAATTCTCTTTGACGTTTTGAAACTTGTTCTAGTTGAGTTTGAACCATAGAGTCATGCTTTCCTACACCTCTAGCATCATTGGTAATTCTAAATAACAAGTCACTCAAGCGAGTGGTCATATCAGAATTGAATTTCAATTGTTTCATAACATTTGCATTGAAGTGATCTTGCTTTCTAATGTAATTATCAAACTCATAAAGGCATTGACTAGGATGCATATTATAAGGATTGTGATTGTCACTGAATTTCGTTAAGGAATTTACCTCTACCACCTTAGGTGGTGGTGGTGTTTCAAGCCCATGTATTTCTTCAATAGGAGGTAAATTTTTGACATCCTCATCTTTAATACCTTTTTCTTTCATAGATTTCTTAGCCTTTTCCATATCTTCTGGACTGAGATATAAGATACCTCTCTTCTTCAGAGTAGGTTTAAGCGGTGGTTCAGGAATAGTCCAATCAACATAATTTTAAAATATATTATTCAATAGTTCTTTAGCTTGTTCAACAGTTTGTTCCCTGAAAACACAACCAGCACAACTATCTAGGAAATCCCTAGAATCATTGGTTAGTCCATTATAGAAGATATCAAGTATTTCATTTTTCTAAATAGGATGATCAGGAAAAGCAGTAAGCAACTGGATAAGCCTCCCCAAAGCTAATGGGAGACTCTCTTCTTTAATTTGCACAAAGTTAAACATTTCCTGTAAGGTAGCTTGTTTCTTATGAGTAGGAAAATATTTTTCAGAGAAGTAGTAACTCATATCCTGGGGACTAGGCACACAACCAGGAGCAAGAGTATTATACCAAGTCTTAGCAGCACCCTTTGATGGAAATGGAAATAATTTGGGAATATAATAATAGTGAATTTTCTCATCATGAGCAAAAAGGGTGGCTATATCATTCAACTTAGTAAGTTGTGCCACAACAATTTCAATTTCATAATCATGGAAAGGATCGGATTCAACTAAAGTAATTAACTCTGGATCAACAGAGAATTTGTAATCCTTGTCATCAACAAAGATAGGTGAAGTAGCAAACTTAGGATCTCATTTCATTCTAGAATTAAAAGATTTTTCTTTCAATTTGCATAATAATTTCTTAAGATAATTGCAAGCAAGAAAGTCTCGAGTTGTTTCCTCATCCATAGCATAACCTTCCAGTATATTAGGCAATACATATCTAATAGGTGTTTCAAGATTTTTAGTTTCAAGCTCTTCATCAGTTTCAATAATTTCATCAGTTTCATCCTTCTCAAAAGCTTGAGTTCTAGCAATTTGTTCATCAAGAAATACTCCTAGTGGCACATTATCATCAAGCAAGGTACTAGAATCATCATGAGTATCATTCATAGCAGAAGTAGCATCATCAATAGCTTCTGACATATCAAAACAAATAGCATGTGGTGGTGTTGCAAGTCTACTTATAACAGAAGGTGAATCAAGTGTAGAGGTAGACGGCAGTTCCTTACCTCCCATAGTCTTGGATGGAAAAATCTTAGTCTTAGCATCCTTCAGATTCTTCATAGTGATAAATTGATAATAATCCCAAGTGACTCAGCAAATATAGCTATGCTCCCTAGCAACGGCGCCAGAAACAAGTCTTGATAACCCAAAAGTATAGGGGATCCCAACAATTTTCGAGGTAGAGTATTCAACCCAAATTTATTTATTCGACACAAGGGGAGCAAAAGAATATTTGCAAGTATTTGCAGCTGAGTTGTCAATTCAACCACACCTGGAGATTAATTATCCGCAACAAAGTGATTAGTAGGAAAGTAGTATGATAGTTTTGATAGTAGTAGCAACAGCAATAGTAACGGTAACAGTGATAGCAATGATTTTGTAGCAAGTGCAATAGTAACAATAGGAGTAGTAACTTAGAAAGAACAATATGGGAGAAATTCGTAGGCATTGGATCGGTGAATTTGTTGGATGATATTCATCATATAACAGTCATAACCTACGGCGATACAGCACTAGCACCAGTTCATAAATATAATGTAGGCATGTATTCCGTAAATAGTCATACGTGCTTACGGAAAGAACTTGCATGACATCTTTTGTCCTACCCTCCCGTGGCAGCGGGGTCCTTACGGAAACTAAGGGATATTAAGGCCTCCTTTTAATAGAGAACCGGAACAAAGCATCAACACATAGTGAATACATGAACTCCTGAAACTACGGTCATCACCCAGGATGTCTCCCGACTTCTATCACTCCGGGGTTGCCGAATCATAACACATAGTAGGTGACTATAAGTTGCAAGATCGGATCTAGAACATAGATATAATGGTGGTAACATAAACGGTTTAGATCTAAATCCATGGAACATAGGCACAAAGTGAGAAGCATTAAGCATGGCAAATTCATAGCAACATAAATCTCAGAACATAATGGATACAAGGGATCAAGCCCTAACAAAAGTAACTCGATTACATGATGAATCTCGTCCAACTCCTCACTGACCAGCGAGCCTATGAAGGAATTACTCACTCTCGGTGGGGAGCATCATGAAATTGGTAATGAAGAAGGGTTGATGATGACAATGATCGAAGATCCCCCTCTTCGGAGCCCCAAACGGACTCCAGATCTGGCCTCCCGGTGAGGAACATGAGGTGGCAGTGGCTCCATCTCGTGAAACGCGATAATTCTTTCTCCTTGATTTTTTGGCCGAAAATGTGATTTTATAGTATCAGGGTTGAGATCTGCGGGGCCACCAGGTGGGGACAACCCACATGGGCATGCCAGGAGGGGGTCGCCCTGGTGGGTTGTGCCCACCCAGGTGCCCCCCTCAAGTGGTTCTTGGCTCCACAAATTCTCTTTTATTGTATAACAAATATTTGCAAAGTTTTATGCCAACCTGAGAACTTTTATTTCTACACAAAAACAACACCATGGTAGTTCTACTCAAAATAGCATCAGTCCGGGTTACTCTCATTCAAATCATGCAAATTAGAGTCCAAAACAAGGGGAAAAGCGTTAGGAAAAGTAGATACGATGGTGACATATCAGAGGCCCTCCCAACGTGGTCTTCAGATTATCTTGGGTATCCTTAATGCTCTTCTTGATCTCATGAAGAGCAGCTTCTCTGGCACGGTGATGGATGTATGATCGTTAGCACGCCTGTGTATGACTCCGGTCGTCAGACATGAATGTCTGTTGCACCGACAGTAGCCCCAAGCCTGGCCCATACGTGCTGTAGGGCATCGTTGGGGTAGGCCCTAGCAATACACATGAGAGCCTCTTGACCATGCCGCGGTGGGATCCTTGTTTCTGAGATCTTCTTTGCTTCTTCATTAATTTGACATTGAACCAACAACCGGTTTGCCCACGAGTCATGCAAAGTCGAATGACGTGGGTCTGCGCACATTCATGGGAGGTTGATTGAAGTGTTTGCATGATTCGTGGGGGAGGTAACTGCCATTTTGCCCATCCCACTACGCCTGCCATTTCCACCATGTACGTTGCATGCATTGTGCAGGGTTGGTGGCCGACGCGTGGGGCGCAGGAATGAGTGCCATGGCAGAAAGCATGCTGCCAGGGATTGGCGCTGGAGGGCGATTGATGAATCTGGATGTCGTCAGTTGATGCAGATGGGCCGGATTGGAGGAGTGGGGAGGTTGCCATAGACTGGTGGAGAACTAGCCCCCAGCCACACTCCGCTATAAAAGGAGCACGGAGGTCAAGGAAAGGGCTCACCCACGCATCCTCTCCTTCTTATTCTTGCGCCCTTACCCCACCATGGTGAGAGGAAGACGGCATGCTCGAGCTCCGGCGGCGTCGTTGAGGACCTCCTCTCGGCACTGTACCCCTGCCTCTGCTAGAGATGTAGGGGCAGAATCCAGTGTGCAAGCCAGAGCCGTAGGACGTGGTCACGGCCGTCGGGGCGCTGAGGGCCGAGGCAGACATGGCGGTGCTCCGGCCATGCCCCCTCTAGCCATTCCGGCACCAATGGAAGGGCATGTTGGAGACATGGCGATGAAGTTCATCATCAAACTACGTCAACCCCCATGCAGTCGTCTTTGACTTCTTGGCCCTTTCGCAACGGTAATGGAGGTTGACGGTGTCCTGGACTAGGGTGTACTCACCACGTTGTCTCCCGGTCAGTTAGATTGGGACGAATACCCCCATGGTCGTATATTCATGGGACAGTTCGGACAGCTGCCGCATACAAGGAAGATTCCACAGGACTTGGTGGTCAAGACAAGGACTCCCCCCCCCCCACCGGCGTATTCGACTAGGACTCTTGTTATCCTAGGCCTCTGGTGCATTATATAAACCAGGGCCAGGCTAGTCGATAGATACACAACAATCATAATCATAGGCTAGCTTCTAGGGTTTAGCCTCTACGTTCTCGTGGTAGATCAACTCTTGTAATACTCATATCATCAAGATCAATCAAGCAGGAAATAGGGTATTACCTCCATAGAGAGGGCCCGAACCTGGGTAAACATCATGTCCCCTGTCTCATGTTACCATTGACCTTAAACGCATAGTTCGGGACCCCCTACCCAAGATCCGCCGGTTTTGACACCAACATCGGTGCTTTCATTGAGAGTTTCATTGTGTGATCGGCAAAAGGATCAATGGCTCGCCCGCAGGTCAACTGCGACGCTGACATCTTCGTCGCCGGCTCGACTGGTCACCTTGGCTCGACCGAGGAACATGCTCCATCTCCGATCATCATATTCGAACGGGGGCCTTCTTCAACGTCAACTCCGATCTCTATCATGATCATAGAGGAATCATCCATGGAGCTTGAGGGCTCAACGTCAACATTACCCTCGGGCGGCCGTGCTGTTTTTATGGACAACGAACTTGTATCAGCCGTCGCTGCCTCCTCGAGCGTCGGTTTGATGATTGCTTCGATGGAATAGTGCGGAATTACGTCTACAACAGCCATGCAAAATTTCGTCGAGTTCAAATGGAGGAATATCTGACAATCTACGATATACCGGAGCCCTGTCAAATCTGGACGAGAATCTGGACGAGTTAAGGGCGTGGTCTCCAGAGCCCAGTTCGGAGGTCCTTTGGAAGATCCAACCATTCATCTACTGCGGAATTCCCATATCTACCACCCCTCCAAATTTCAGCTTGATTCGATGGTTCAAACTCCGGGAACCTTCCGATGAGTGGACCAATTTTCGGATCTATTTTCTGCGCGAATACGGATCCGACCCGAATTCATGTTTCTATATGAACGTGATATTGGACAACCTTTTTAGAGGAGTCCCCTTCTAGGGTATTGTGCGTCATTTTTAAACACGTGCCCGTAAAATTTTAAGCCTCCCCTGAGGTCATCTTCATCATCATGTTGGTGTCAAACCAGTCCGGCAATATTGCTCCAAGGCTGCCGACCTGCGCTAGACACGTCGTTACTTGGTTGAGCCGAGCTCAACTTCTTCGGATCATCATCTCGGTAAGCCAAACAAGAGTTTGGCATCGCGATGGATAAATCATTACCAACATCGCCGCCCCACGGATTACATGGAGCTGGCAAACTGGCATCGCCGCATGGTCACTTCATCAAGCCGGCATTGACCACGTCACGACTTGCATCGGCAGGGCCGCACTGTTTCTTCTTCAAGCCGGTGTCCATCACGCCGACCTACTTCGACTCATCGGCTGACATCGAGGCTTCGACATCTCGGCTGGACCGGGGGTTTCGCCATATCTTCATCAACCTACTCCGGTGACTTTGGCGCCACTAGCCAACGAGCTCAGTCACGATTAGCTGGACCGAGGGCTTTGCCTTGGCGAGCCAACCTTTGCCAGCATTGCCATGCCGTCGCTTTATCGCCCATCAGGCAATGGGTGTGAAGATCGAGTCCCAATTTTTGGAATCACCTTTCTTCGGATTGCTACAACAAATAAACCAGGTGCTATTAATCCTAGTATTTTTTGCTTGTTTGGGTTCATTTTTCCCAAGGAATTATTACTCTGGTTTGTCCATTATATGTACACAGGTCTATCAAATGGTGGCCGCATTAACGACGGTCGCATGGTGGTTCGGTCAGTTTCCGTACATGGTCCGGCGAACGCCGCATCCGGAACTCGGACCGACCTGTGAATTCAGCCTTTACCGCATCACGCCGATGCCCTGCATCGACATTGACTTTGGCGCCAGGCCATATTTCTTTTATTACCCACTTTGCATAAATTATTCACTATGCAATGATTTTTTTTAATTATTACTATTACTATTATCTCCGGTTTGCACTATTTTTTGTGCATAGGAAAATGATCCGGGTTGGGTAGTATCGTCAACTCAGCATACTTACATACCACGTCACCTCGGCTGGACGGGGAGCTTCGTCAACATTCATTACCCCATGCCGGGGACTTCGGCATCACTCTGCCGGCCTGCATTGACCGTGCTATGTCACCACTTCGGAGTGCCGAGCTCTTTGCTCCGCCACCTCGGGACTGGCTTGGGGGATGGAACCTTGTCCCGCATGAAGCTCGGACTGCGTCATCAATACCAAACACATTAACCAGCTAAGTTGCCTTCATGCTCAAAGTTTTAAATATTTAACTTGTGTTTGGTTTGACCAAGCATTATACTTTTTTGAAAAAATTTGCTTTTAAAAAATTTCCTTGTCAAAACTTTGTTTGTGACACACAAATTCAAATACCCCATTTACTTGGGGGCTTGCTTTATGAAGCCTTTCCTCTTGCAAATGATTACACTTTGTACGGCTTCGTTCCTTGTTCGTCTATTACGCCACAATATGCACCATGTTGACTTGAGAGATTTGGAAGCTGGGTTGCCTTGCTCATGTGTTTACCCCTACGTTCCCAATTGTTCGACTAGGGAGTAAAGGGAGCACCTCTGCCATTGTCACGATCGGGTCATCCAAGCCGCTCAGACTGGGTGAAGCCGAAAGCTAGCGCTCTTATTGTTTTCAATTATGGTCGGCACACAACGGAACTCATGAGTACAAAAACTCTAGTGCACAAGTCTCATAGTAATAATGAGCACTGAAGAAAGGTATCGGTGGGGGTACTATTTTCTTCAAAGATGCTTCTTACAGTTCGTCAGTAATATAGCATAAGTTCCCTGAGCGCGCTTTGTCTGTTACAGCCTTATGGCCTGATTGCCTGGTCATCCGAAACACCATCGATTCTCTCGACAGGTGGAGTGCATGACACTTTTAGGCCCTTGGCCGAAGAGGGAGAAGCCGACGGTCGGTTAGGACGTATTTAAAGTTCGGGTGAACACAGATATGATATAAGTACTTCGGTACATACAATCATTATACATAAAATTCTTTTATCCAAGTCACTTGGGGGCTCTTAAATTTATATGAGTCGTTTTATAATAAGTGTTCTTCTTCTTAGTCGTTGCAAAGTTTTTTTATTATTATATTTATCACTCCTTTTTTCGACACGAGTGTGTGATCACTAGCCGGGGATCCTAATTTCTCTCTCAAAGCCGCTAGAGTTTAGTTTGCTAAACTGGCGTAATGAGAAGTACTCCGCCTTCGGGATAGGAGGTTGAAGCTGTAGGGTGAACTGCTTGAAGTCTTGAGATAGGATGTGTCATGTTAAAGCACGACAAAAGCACTTTTTTTTCTACAGTTCAATTTTCATATTGGCACCGAACACTTGATCTTATTCGGACGTCAGGTTTTCACTGACATTTTTTGGTTTTCCAAGCCTATGGTACTTTTAAATTATTTGTGTGTTTCCAGCATTAGTCTCATAGCGCAACGCCGGACACCTTTAGAGATTCGGCAAAAGCACTCTCGGATACTGCCATATATGCATCGGTTTCGAATTGTGTCTTCGGTCAATAGTTGGGTTGCCCGGCTCCTGTGCTTGCCTCCTACGTTCCGCTTTGTTCGGCTAGGTGTGCAAAGGGAGAGCCACTGCGATTGTACTTCCAGCTCACATGGTTAAGCACCTCAGTGGAGAAAGCCAAAAACTGACTGTCACAATAGGCGTAAACTGGTTAGCGATCCGATGACTATGTTAAATGCCGGGCCATTCATAACATCAGCCGAAGTGTTTACAGCTTGACCTCGGATGTCGCCGAAGTCTAACCGGGGGCTCATAGCTAGCTTCCCTAGTTTAAAGCTCCTATGACTAAGCGAAAATTATACCCCGCATATCTGATTACCTCGTTTCCGCTAACACAACCGCCTTCGGGCACCGAGACGTCGGCTAAGGGTTGTTTTGTTATTGCGAAAACACCCCGTCTAGTATCTACCAAGGGGTAGAGGTCAACGATGGGCCACTTTCAACTGTTAAACGGTCGCAATGGAGTCAAAATAATGATGTAAAGTACACGGATACATAGAATCACTACACATAATCTATGATTTTACTCTGGATATCGATCCTTAATTCGGCCACCCATGCCCACATTAAGGCTCGGGGATACTGGGCTTTGCGCTCATTATTTAAAAATATTGAAGGGGCACATCGATCCCCTGATCTGGTCTTGCCACGTGACCAATGTCTCGGGGGCTACTGCATTGCCTATTCAATGCAGAAAATTCGAAGGGCTCAATGTTCGGCTTGATCGAACTATGGGAAAGCGCATCTTCGGACAACAATAAGTGCCATCTAGACCTATCTGGCATCAAGCTAATATATCACGGCGACTTCTCACGACCCTCTCTCAGGGGCCCGTCCGCTGATCAATATTATTTCTAATATATTACACTGCGTTTTTTTCCTATGTATGCTACCGAGCTAGGAGTTGATCCTCAGGCCGATTTCGCGCATCAACCTGAGTCTCAGCGGCTACTGGGATCTGTAGTCTTACGTCATCCTTCAGGTGCATCTCGGGTTTTAGACCGATACACACCTTGAGGGCTACTAGCTGTATATCTCGGTAGAGAATAAATTGCACCAATAAAAAATATTAACAAAAAATCGACCCACAGTCGGGGTGGTGCGCCACCTCGGAAGCAGTCCGGCATAAAGCTCAGGCGCGAGTGGCTGGCTCCATAGAGGGCATTTCCGGCATTAAGCTCGGCTAAACTCCTTCGACTTTTTTGAACCAAGGTGATATGACACCTCGGATATAGTCTGGCGTTGGAGCCCGGATACAGTCCGGCGTTGGAGTTTGGACATAGTCTAGCGTTGGAGCTCGGATACATTCCGACGTTGGAGCTCGGAAAGCGGTCCGGTGTTGGTGCTCGGCTGCAAAAGATACCTCGAATGCAGTCCGACATTGGAGCTCGGTCGCAAGAGGACGCTGCTGCCCGGGAACAACTCCAAACCCAAGGTGTGGCATAAAAATAACAAGGCAATGATAAAGGCCGAAGACTTAAAGGGCTCCTCGGATACCCGACGTGTGAGAAGTTTAGATTTAGCTTGGCAATCCTCAAGATAGAAGATGGGACGATTTGTTGAACCAGTTTTCAAGACCGACGACCGAAGGCAAAGAACAGTTCAGAAGAACCAAGGAGCGTCCCCAACTTGAAGACTTGTTTAGGGGGCTACTAACGGTGTCCTGGACTAGGGGGTACTCACCACGTCGTCTCCCAGTCAGTTAGATTGGGCCGAGGACCCCCATGGCCGCATACTCATGGGCCAGTTCGGACAGCTGTCGCATACAAGTAAGATTCCACTAGACTTGGTGGTCAAGACAAGGACTCCTCCCCCACCGGCGTACTCGGCTAGGACTCTTGTTATCCTAGGCCTCTGGTGCATTATATAAACCAGGGCCAGGCTAGTCAATAGATACACAACAATCATAATCATAGGCTAGCTTCTAGGGTTTAGCCTCTACGATCTCGTGGTAGATAAACTCTTGTAATACTCATATCATCAAGATCAATCAAGCAGGAAGTAGGGTATTACCTCCATAGAGAGGGCCCGAACCTGGCTAAACATCGTGTCCCCTGTCTCCTGTTACCATCGACCTTAGACGCACAGTTCGGGACCCCCTACCTGAGATCTGCCGGTTTTGACACCGACAGAGGTTGACTGGCCACACGGGTTGAGGCTGAACATGAGGAGTTGCTGCAACGGCAACATGCGGGTGGACGTTGAGTTCCCTGCACCTCATGTCATGCTTCTCCGGCATGGTTGGAAGACTTTTGCCCGTGACCATAGCTTGGCGGAGGGGCACATCCTTCATTTTAAGCTAATGTAGGCTGATCTGCTCTCCATCAAGGTATTTGGTCATTCGGGTGCTCACTTAGGGTGATGTGCGGAGAGCTTAACTGATGACGAAAGCTCCTCGTCGAGCGACAACAACAAAGAGAACACTGCCGCGCGAAGATGACGACGCCAAGCCCCCTGTCGTCAAGCATGAATCTCATGACTCAGACTCCGACTAAGCGGCAGACACACTGTCACCGTCAGGTAGGCATGGATAGCGCCATCATGTGCAGCTGGACCCCTAACAGAGTGATTTGCTGGGGGTGCTTGGCCCGGTCGACTCCACTTCCACCAGCTGGACCCCGGTAGGCTTCCTTGTGGACTTTGGCTTCGTCTTCCCTATCGGTGTCCCTCCTACCGCGTTCCTCTGGTCCTGACGGGGGTGACCAGGGCATCGCCTAGCCACTTCCCCCGTCTCTGGCCTCTTCTTCCTTGCCGGGTTGGTGCCCTCCCAATCTTGTCAGACTGTGTCCGGCTGTCCTAACAGGGTCAGGCTAGGCTTCTACCAAAGCGCTCCTTTTGCCCCCACTTCCACCAGCTGGACCCTCCCATAGTCGCTACCGAACCCTATCAGATGGGCTATGAGTGTGAAGGGAAAACCTACCCCTAGTCTGTCCTCCCTCCAAATGCTACTGTGACCAACTTGACTGAAGAAACTTCAAATCAAAGGATGGAATCATAGATGTTAGGAGTGACAAGGTTTCCTTAGGCCCAAAATTTTCATACAGTAACACACTATGGATGGCGAGGGGAACTTATTTGCATTTGCTTTCCTTCTTATCGCTCCGATAAGGAGGAGCTGCCCGGGACTTACATGCGTTTGTTGTCCTTCTTATTTGCGCTAGCTTGTTCTCATTGCTTCCTTTCAAGGAATTCATCCGCAGCAGGGGCCCTGTTGTTAGCATAGGAGAAAAACAGCAGTGTACGATCCTCTTTAAATGGATTTCACAAAATCTGTACCTATTATTAAAGGGAGGTGATATTCTTGGTTTCATCTCATTTTGTTTGATCCACTTCAATTAATTTCATGTACGCTATTTGGTTTCGTTACATGCCACCAGTTTTGGCCCAACGGAGGAAGCCCACCTGACGGCACACTGTGGCCCACGTCCGGAGAGTTGCCAAACAAAAAAAATATCCGATGGCAGGGTTCGATCTCATAACCCGCCAACCGGCCACACACAGTTTGTCCAACTAACCCAGCTAGAGATATGACAGGATTATTTTTCTCCCGTTCCAATGCACGGGCCTTTTTGCTAGTCATACTTAAGTAAACATGCATGCAAGTTCTGTGCTAGCGCTTCATTTTATTATCTTTGCGCGGGTTCTTCGTCTAGCTTTGTACAAAGGGTTACAAGTCCAGAGGACTATGCTTGTACAATACAGGTTGCTAGGGCAAGGCCCCGCAACTGCGCCTTATGGGTAGAACTTACGAAGATGCTCAATATTTCGTGAGTTCTGCATTGGGCTGCTGAGGGAGTCCTGGATTAGGGGGTGTTCGGGTAGCCGGACTATACCTTCAGCCGGACTATACCTTCAGCCGAACTCCTGGACTATGAAGATACAAGATTGAAGACTTCGTCCTGTGTCCGGATGGGACTTTCCTTGGCGTGGAAGGCAAGCTTGGCGATGCGGATATTCAAGATCTCCTACCATTGTAACCGAATTTATGTAACCCTAACCCTATCCGGTGTCTATATAAACCGGAGGGTTGTAGTCCGTAGGCAATCAACTCCATACACAACAATCATACCATAGGCTAGCTTCTAGGGTTTAGCCTCCTTGATCTCGTGGTAGATCTACTCTTGTACTACCCATATCATCAATATTAATCAAGCAGGAGTAGGGTATTACCTCCATCGAGAGGACCCGAACTTGGGTAAAACAAAGTGTTCCCTGCCTCCTGTTACCATCCGGCCTAGACGCAGAGTTCGGGACCCCCTACCTGAGATCCGCCGGTTTTGACACCGACATTGGTGCCATCTTCGGTCTCCGGATGAACTGCACCGCGTCTGGTGACAAGTACTACCCGGTAAGGGCCTTCCCATTTTGGTGTCAACTTGTTTGAAGCCTTGGCAAACTGAACATGCCTAAGGACAGGGTCACCTTCCTCAAGGCTCCGGGCGTGAACCCTGCGGCTGTGGTAGCGGCTTAGGGCTTGCCGGTACCGTGCAGCACGTATAGCCGCCCGGAGATGGCCCTCCTAGAGGAGCATGGCATCGTCATGCCGTAGATGCTCTTACGCTACTTCATCGTAGGAAAGTACCCAAAGTGACCCGTATAGGAGTTCTGTGGGGAGCACTGCTTTTGCCCCATAGACCATGTAGAAGGGAGTCTGGCCAGTAGCTCCATTTGGTGTCGTTCTGATTGACCAAACAACCACATGCAACTCATCAATCCAGCGCTTGCCGCATTTTGCAGTCTATCAAAGGTTATTGTTTTTAGCACTCACAAAACTTCAGCGTTTATTCTTTCAACCTGCCCGTTCCCGAAATGCTTTCCCAACAAGTGTTCTCGATCCCAGATGTCAGCCACATGCGCTCCCATGTATCTCTGTCAAGAGCTGTAGTCCACCCTCTTGAGTGATGCACTTCAACTTCATGCCGTTCGGCCTCTTTCTGTACAGAATGTTGTCCACAAACTGGTACATACTCGATGGCCAGGCTACTTTCTCAGATTGCTCTGGATCAGGAAATTCTTCAGTTTGCAGGAATTGGACTTTGTGTTGTGCCCATGCCGGAGCCTGGAGCTCGACGACCAGGACTAAAGGCATCTCTTTAGCTGTGGGAGCACTTGTTTTAATGGCTAAAAGCTTGCTGATCCCCAACAACCTTTTCACCGGCAGATCCATGGAGTTCTACCAGGAAATGCTTGCCAGAGTTGAGCTTCCTTCTTTTTCTAGCCAAGGCTGATTGAGAAACTATTGGTCGGGTGAGGCGCAGCACAAAAGTGCATGGTTCCATAGGGAGATTCTATGCCGCACATTTTGAAAGGTGATCAGCGACGTTGTTTTATACATGGGATACATGCTCCATTTGCAACCCATCGAAGTGCTCTTCCAGCTTTCTCTCTTCTTCCATGTATGCTTCCATCAGCAAGCTCTGATAATACTTGTTGACCTGCTTCACGACAAGCTGGGAGTCATGGTGTATGATCAACTTCTTGATTCCGAACTCAACAGCAATCCAGAGCCCAGCAAGGAGTCCTTCATATTCAGCCATGTTGTTTGTGGCGTTTTCCCTGGGCAAATGCATCTGGATGATGTACTTGAGGTGTTCTCTGGTGGGGGAAACGATTAACACTCCTGCGCCACCACCTTGGAGTGCGAAAGCACCATTAAAGTACATGGCACATTCCATCGGAGCCTCCTTGCCGGGGAGGACAGTTTCCACAAGTTCTTTATCTGGAGTTGGCACCCGTTCTGCTATGAATTCTGCTAACGCTCTACTTTAGATAGTAGATGTGCTTTCAAATTTCAAGTCAAAACTCGACAGTACAAGAGCACACTCTACTATCATACCGGTGGCCTCAGGGTTCCTCAAAATACGCTATAGTGGGAGGCGAGTAACAACAGTGATCTCGTGTGCTTGAAAGTAATGGCGCAACTTCCTCGAGGCCATCAAAAAGCCGAAGATCGGCTTTTGGACCCCAGAGTACCTTTATCTAGCCCCGCGCAAGAGCTAGCTGACAAAGTAAACAAGTCGCTGCACCATTTGCTTTCTTGCCACACCCTCCTGATCGTGAGTGCTGAAATGTGGTTTCCCCCCGTTGCCGCCAGCAGATCTTGCCAAGGATGAAATTGGCTCAATACTGGCAAGTTCTGCCGCAATAGCTTCTTTGCTTTCCACTTCCCTCTATGCCACCAAGGCTGCACTAACCACTTGGTTTGTTGCCACTAAGTATAGGAGCAACGGCTCTTGTGTTTTGGGTGTGACCAAGGTTGCAGTAGAAGAAAGGTAAGCTTTCAGTTCCCATAGCGCAGCCTTGGCCTTCGGAGTCCATTTTACTAGACCATCCTTCTTCAAAATCTTGAAGAACGGCAAGGCGCGCTCAGCGAATTTAGAAATGAACCTGCTTAGTGCAGCCACACAGCCAGTTAAGCGTCTCACATCCTTAACTGTCTTCAGGGCTTGGATCTGCTCTATTGCTTTCATCTTGTCGGGGTTGTCTTCTATCCCTTGATGAGATACAAAGAACCTAAGGAGCTTGCCAGACGGAACGCCAAATACACATTTCTCTGGATTAAGATTTAAGTTCATCCTCCACTAATTTGCAAAGGTCTCTTTTAAATCTTATATGAGTGAAGATTTGTCTTTGGTTTTGACCATGATGTCATCCATGTATGCTTCAATGTTCCTGTGCAGCTGTGGCTCAAACCCAATCTGCACGGCCCTTGCGAATGTAGAACCAGCACTGGTGCACGTCGGTCCTAAACAAACGGTTTAAAACCCCTTTTCGCAACTGCATCTGGAACCGTCGCCAAGTGAGTGTGGGCGATAGGGGGGTCCTTCCCACATGACACAAAAACCGTCGGGTATATGCCCTCCTAGCACACACGTTCGGCAAAATGAGGTCGTGTACGACCGGCGAGCACTCAAATACGGAAATACGTATAGTAGAGCTAAAAAATACAATTGTACATTGAAATTGTTTCCGGTCGCAAGTACATCCCACACAGTCAGTCCCCTCTAAACATTTCTGTTCCTATGCACATCCCACACAATCGCTCCAAGGAAAACGTTTCTGTTCACAGGTACATCACACACAATTTTTCCCGTTAAATCGTTTGCATTATTGAATGTATCACACACGGTCCGTAGAAGAAACTGTGTGGCAAAGGCTATCCATCACACACAGTTTTTATGTGGTAAACGTTTGCGCAAGGCGGCCTAATGCATATAGTTTTTGAGAGAAATCGTGTGTGATTGTTCATTGATCCAACATGGTTTATTCCTAGAAACCGTGTGCGTTGCCTGAGGTCATCGCCCACGGTATTTGTTCAACAACCGTTTGCAATAGCAGAACAAAATTAGCAGGCTAATTCACCATTAGCGGGCTAATTATCCGATTATTCACAATCCATTATTAATCTAATTGACATTTCATATTAAGCACACAGTATATTTCATTTCCATATTAAGGAAGCAGAATTTCATAATTGAAATACATCAGAGTACAACATGATATAGCTTCAGCACTCAGCAACCCCATTACACAACTGCACCAGCAGCAAGTTCCACATGCAACATGTAGAACCTTTCGAAATTAGCATCATAGACGGTATATACACAGATGCATCTCATCTGGAAAGTTGCTGAAGTGGCAGGTGAATATTGAGCCTTCATTCATGTTGAAGGTCTTCGCAACTTCAGGCCAGTGCCTGTGGATGATTGACCGTCCGTCCGTCCGTCGTCCTCTTTAGGAATACTTCAATATTGAACCGTGGGTGTTGTATGAAAACCTTCCTTGCCTCCTGACCATAGAGGTGGTTTGAGAGGTAATCATCAGCAAACTGCTTTGGAAAGGCCTGAAAACATGGATGTGCATAAATATCTTCTCTATATTGGAAATGGGGCAAAGGAATAAAAAAGGCAAGGTATAATAGTTAGTACCATCTTGTAGTGAACTGATGTCTTCTTCATTGTGCAGACAAAGATCTTGTCATTTTTTGTCGCTAATTTCTTTATCCTAATAATCTTTCTCAGTTTCTTGATTTGATTGATATTCATGTTCAACTCATTTCCCCATATGGAAAAAGGGTCGAACAGTGGGTCAAAACCTCTGATAGGAGGACCTACATGTGCAAGACCAAATTGTTAAAAACCAAAATAGTAGAATGGTTCATGCAATTGCGCAATAATGTGCTATTAGACAACGGACCATGCACGTGCTAACCTCGATTGTAAACCTCAGTGCTTCCCATTATTTCCCTGCAACACATATAAGGTAGTTAGTCATCAGGTTAAGTAAGGGTTCACATGCTATCAGTAAAATATGTTGATGAAAAATAAGCACATTGCAGATTCATTAGATTAACTGAAGCCACATGGAAAACCCATTTACCCAAACCAATCATGATTAAGAACTAGGAAATATAGCACTTGTATATGTTTCTGATGTATTAAATGTAGCCAAATTCGATTTATTCCTCACATGCACAAAAATACAAAATTCTACCCACGACAATTGGACATCGCATTGCAGAATTGAACCAAGCAATTAACTAAACACCACAACAAATGAACCAAACATTAAATGGGCACCACATTGCACAATATAACATACTCCTAATAGAAGATCAGAGAGTTAACCAAACAGTTAACTACATCCAATTGTAGCAATTGTATTTGTTTCTCATGCATTTACTACATCCAAATTTAATTTATTCCTCACATGTTATACAATAACAGAATGCACCCACAATTTTGTAAATATAAATTTGATTTATTTCTCACATGGAAGACAATACAAAATTGCAGCCTGAAGAATTGAACATCACATTTGCAGAATTGAACCAAACAGAAAACTGAAGATGACAACTAGTTAACAAAACAGTTAATAAGTGGGCACCACACTACACGACATGTGGAACATATACACTAGAGCAACAGATTGCATTGTGAAATTAGATAGCACAATTCACTAGAATTTGTGAAGGAAAGGCAGGAGCAGCACACGCAACAGGTAAACCGAGCATGCTTAATCGGCATAGCTAGCAATTGGCAAGGTGCTCCTTCAATATCTGGGGTCGACACGAATGGTAGCCATTCTGACCTCATTCGCATGCGCGGCAGAGATTTGCTTCTCCGTTGCCAAATGCTCCTTGAGGTCCTGGCTATACTATGTGCACCATGGCTTAGGCAAGCGCTTTTTTGGTGGATGGGTTTGTGATTTGGGTGGAAGGTGTCGTGCTCACGCCGGTGGTCAGGGCATGTGGGATGTGGAAGGACGAGAAGGATGGGGGTCGGGTGTGGATTACCTACCTGGATAGAGGAGGCTGAGCAGCGTGAAGGAGGGTCGCCGGCGAGGAGGCGGCAGCGCTGCAAGCAAGGAGTGAAGGTTTTAATTTTGAAAGAAAGGCGGAAAGAGGGGAAATGTGGATTTTGGTAAGGGGGAGGGGGCGGGGAGGTAAATATTTCTGAGGAAGCAGAAAATTTGGAATTGCTTCAGCCAAAAAACTGGCGCGCAAACTGTCATCTCACACGGTCCCTTATTCAGAACTATGTATGATATGTGGACATCACAAACGATTTAGATAGCTTAACCCGTGTGTGATGAGTTTGAACGTCAAAAGTTTTGGTTCGAATTTCCATGGTTAGAGTGGTCATCCACGTCATTGCATAATTTGGGTACACAAAGGAGACTACAGCACACCCACACTTCTTAATCGAGCAAGTTCAACAATTAAACAGAGCTAGCTGACCTAAACATTACTGTAACAAATTAAAGACTGTCGCTCTTAATTAAACAAAACAAAGAGTACTACTATGGCTGGTGCTCGTCGATCTCCACCGCCGCCTCCATGTCTAGCTCACTCCCGACGGTCTCCTGGGGAAGGGGCTCCATGGCATCCATCGCACCATACTTGGCAAGCATCTCGCCATCCTTGTCCTCCATCTCTTTGGAAAAAGGCAGCCACAAGCTGGGCGTGGGCGTACGCGATCTGGGCTTGGACGGGCTCCGTCGTTGGAAGGTGTGCGATGGAGGAACGGACGGCTCCTCGAACGCTCTCGGCGATTGCCAGCTCTTTAGCCGTGGGTTGCTGACCATTGTCGGAGAAGATTCGTTCAATTTGTGCGGTGACCGCCAGGAGCTTGGTGTGGGCGGCCTCGACATGGTCATGGGTGGTCTCCATCAGGGCTAAGGCCGCTGCTGCAGAGTGGACAGCTGCTGTGCCGCTCTCGCTAGTTGCTATCCCGGAGGCAGGTGTTGCTGCCGCCACCTGAGAAGCAACAACGGCCATTTGGGCTGCCTTTGCCGCCCGATTGCATATTGCGGCCGCGCTCATGCACCTTGTTAGCACACGCAAGGTGGCTACGGCCACGCTCTCGCCGGAGTGGGCCACTGAAGTTTCCCTCACGACGCGGGTCCACGTGCCCATCTTTCACCAGCGACGATTAAACAATGAAATGATATTTTGGGAGCAAGCTAGTGTGCTTGAGACACCGGCTAGGGACTGTACTCGACGCACCTTCTCGCATAAGCCATAGGCGTACTATACACCGATGGTGCTCCAAGATATTTTGTACTACATCCCTCACGGTTGCTGATAATAAACTGTGTGCAATCTACTTGATTTTTCATCTTGATTTGAATTACATAATGGGGTCACAATGGCAATGGACAATGTTTGAATTGCTAGACCTTTTATCTAGAGTGAACATGCAACTATATGTGTGTCATAAAAGAATTGAAATTAGTCAGGGTTTGTTTGAACATTTTGTACATTAAATAGGTTTTCTAGACATTTCAAGAGAACAATTCAAATTTGAACTACATGCACATGCTCCAGTGCATATAAATTGGTTGAAAAAACAAATCTCCTTCCTTTGGTGCATGCTTAGGTCCCATGCAAGAAATGGGAATGAATTTCAAAAACTAGGGCATAGTTGATTGCGGGCAAAACATTAAGAAGCCTGGTTTTTAGATTCTAGTAAATCCAAAACTCGTCTTAAATTCATGAAACTTGGCATGCTATCATGGAGCGACATCAACATGCCGTGGTACAAATGTTGTCCCATTTGCGGTAGGTTTCGGTATATGCTTCTCACAAACCGGAGCTTCTCACAACAAGCATGATGCTTTTTGGCAGGGAACGTCCAACCTTTGGGGACGAAACGATATCCATTGCCTCTTATTGCTTCCAAGTTTTTTTCTCATGTCAACATAGAACAACAGGAGTGTTGTGTGAATTTTTGTGATTTTTCGGGGTTTGTTTGGACATTTTTTGCATTAACTGAGTTTTCAATGCATTTTATGTACATAATTCAAATTTGAACTGCATGCACATGCTCCAGTGCATATAAATTGGTTGAAAAATCAAATATGTGTCCTTGGGTGCATGCTTAGGTCCCATGCAAAAAATGGGAATGAATTTCAAACACCGGGGCACCGTCGATTGCCGGCAAAACATTGAGATGCATGGTTTTTAAATTCTAGTAAATCCAAAACTCGTCTGAAATTCATCAAATTGGCATGCTATCATCGAGCAACATCAACATGTCGTGGTACAAATTTTGTCCCATTTGGGGCAGGTTTGGGTATATGCTTCTAAAAAACCGGAGCTTCTCACAACAAGCATGATGGTTTTCAGTAGGGAACATCCCACCTTTGGGGATGAAACGATATCCATTGCCTCTTATTGCTTTCAATTTTTTTTCTCGTGTCAACATAGAACAATAGGAGTGTTGTGTGAATTTTTGTGGTTTTTCGGGTATCGTTTGGACATTTTTATGCATTAACTAAGTTTTCAATGCATTTTATGTGCATAATTCAAACTTGAACTACATGCACATGCTCCAGTGCATATAAATTGGTTGAAAAATCAAATCTGTGTCCTTGGGTGCATGATTAGGTCCCATGCAAGAAATGGGAATGAATTTCAAACACCGGGGCACCGTTGATTGCCAGCAAAATATTGAGATGCCTGGTTTTTAAATTGTAGTAAATCCCAAATTCTGTTAACCATTCACGTGATGCCACATGTCTTGGTTTTAATGGTTGTAAGAGGTGTCGTGCCGCGCAGATTTCTGCAGCTCTTGATCGCAAACGTTTTAGATAGAACACCCGTATGAAAGTGAGAGCAGCGCGAGATTTGTGCATCCCTTCAACACAAATGGTTGTTTTGGATGACCCATGTGCAACCACGTACAAACAATTTTGTAAGATTTGTCAATCCTCGTAACACTGCGATTTGTGAAAATATGAAGCTAAAAATCACTAGTTGTATCTAATTTTTGCAACTAAAATTCAATAATTAAGCATAGATTTCATTCATAGATTAAGCAGTCATTCTTAATTTATACAAACAGTTCAACTTGACAGCTGAACCGACCAAACTTTTCCCCAATTGTTGCCAACCACGTACTGAAATAGCTAGTTCAACTATATATACTAGCTAATTTTAAGTATGTTGTACAGTTCCACCGCATCTATAGTCAGATAAACTGAACAAAATAGCCCCTAAATATTACTACTACTACTATTACTACTAGGGAGGGGCTTTGTACTACTTCCGGCAGCCTCTCCTCTACCGAGCGCGCTCAGTAGAGGCGAAGGAGGAGGAGCCTGTCGACAAGCTGGGCAATCGCAATGCGGTGCCTGCCGCTAATGCAGCTTCAGCGATGCTCAACTCGAATGCCCTCTGCCGCTCCAGACGACCCCTCTCAAAGCAGTGGTTCTCCTTGTAGATCTCCTGATTCCTCGCCTCTGAGGCGGCGTGTGCCGCGGCCACTGCGGCGGTAAGGCTCTTTGCATGCTCGACGAGGCGCTCCTCCTCCTCCCATAGGAACTCGGTGTAGCGCAGAAGGTCGCTGTCGCACGTGAGGGCATCCACCTGCGCCTCCTGCCTTCGGGCGGCGGTGGCGGAGCGGGTGATGACCCCGCTGATCAACGGTGGGCTGGCGGCCACGACGGCCTCCAACGGGGTGGCGGCCACAACCACCACCTCCCGTCTTCAGGCCACGGTGGTAGAGCGGGCGATGGCCCCGGCTTTCGACGGTGGTGTGGCGGCAACGACGGCCGGCAACAGCTACCAACGGGCACCAACGGCGGAGCGTGTGGTCGGTGTTCCGCGCATACCCAACAGGGACGCCACGCGCACTACACTACGCCGGGGACTGCGCCACCGCCGTGGTGTAGCCTCCCAGCTAGACCTGTCCTTTGATGACGGCAGAGTGGTTGAGCGATGATGCCGGGCCGGTGCCATTGGCGAATGTGGGAGAAGCAGACAAGATAAGCTACAGGGATGGAGGGGAAAATGCGGCGCATGACTCGCCGATCGTGAGGGTTTTTATAGCAGGCCCATAAGCATTGGGATTTTGGGGGATTTCACCGAGTTGGGCGGGAAGCTTGTCCGGGAACATGCAAGATTGCGCGGGAACGGGCTCACCGACGATTCATTGGTGCTACCTTTTGGCGAAAAGAACGC
This sequence comes from Triticum dicoccoides, assembly GCF_002162155.2. Classification (NCBI taxonomy): domain Eukaryota; kingdom Viridiplantae; phylum Streptophyta; class Magnoliopsida; order Poales; family Poaceae; genus Triticum; species Triticum dicoccoides. The sequence continues at coordinate 405,761,270 of NC_041386.1, forward strand.
CCCCGCACACTGCGCAAGCTTGCGTTGTAAGTCGTCTGTGGCAGCGGGGTGACAAGACGTGCGAGAGGAGGACGAAAGGCCACGTACACATACGGTTAATAAAAAAAATGTTTGCAATTTAATTACCTACTATACCACCGTCCTGGTTTATAAGTATGATTTAACTAATAAAATACGAATGCATGTTGCCAAAGATTATATAGTTGGATTTGTATTTGAACATAGTTTCCAATTATATAATTTTTAAAACAAGCATTAACATTTTGTTGGTCAAATTTGAGGGCAAAGTATGGAATGGAATATAAAGGAGACTATAAACTAGATGGAGGTGGTACCACACGGCCGCTCTCTATGCAGCGACGCAACTGTCGGCCGACTTGTAGTCAACCATTTCCTGCGTGTTCAACTGCTCTATGCGCGTGGTGCTTGCGGTTTAGGCGGCTGCGGCGTGCTCTACTCGCTTCCAACCATGCGCGCTCTGCTATTGCGTCCCTCCGAGTGCTTTGCCCTCGCCCCTCCACGCGCGCTACTAGTGTTTTGGGCCGGCGCACGATCACGCACGTTCGTGTGCAAGCGGTTGCGCCGGGCGCGGCGCGACGATGTAGTTACTTGTTGCAAATAGTGCCATGCGGACGCGCCGAGAATCCACGCCGTCCGGACACCTGTTATTCCTGTGGCCATTTACCTTCATCTCTCGTCTCACACGATACAATAAGAACACCCACAAGGACACATACAGAGAGGACATCTAGCGGTTCCAATGGCGCTCCCCGTGGATCCAATAGCGCTCCCAGCAGTCGATGACGACAATGGTGGGCAGTTCACCACGCATCACGTAGTGGACACCCACGTGAGGGGGAAGGCCCTCTCGGTGGTGTACACGAACGATCCAGTCTTGGTGGAGAGCTCCATCCAAACTATGGAGCAGTTCCTTGCCGAGGACAAGTACCGAGTGGTCGGCTTCGACCTCGAGTACACCATCGGTCGTGCCGGGCACGATCAGAAGGTTGTCGTCACCCAGTTGTGCGTCTAACATGCCATCCTCGTCTACCAGTTCCACCTTGCCACAGGGCCTTGCGAGCGCTTCTCCAGGTTTATCAACAACTCCGACTACAGTTTCGCTATGGTGGACACCACCAACGATCTAAAAGCGCTCAAGTTTTCGGACTTGAAATGCCCGAATCTTGTCAACATCCAAAGCCACTACAAGGTCTGGGGCAGCGACAAAAAGCAAACTGAACTCCCTGGTTGACCTCGCCTCAGCCATCATCGACCCCTACTACGCGAAGATGAAGCAAGAGAGCAATAAGGACAGGAACGCCTAGCACAATGTGTGGCATAAGAGACTGGATGAACAACATGTCAAGTACGCGGCCATGCACGCGTACACAAGCTACGAGATGTACTGGCGGATCATTGACATGAGGAACTGTCTTCTTCCTGACCCAGATGAGTGATCGAGCCACATAGTAATGGCGGGAGCGTCACAAGAAGTAGATGACTAGACGATCATTTCTCCTACTTTAGAATCCATGCAATTGTTTATTGAGGTGTGTGCGAATGATCTGTATAGTCACTTATGTAATTGGACGTTTATTTCAGTTATATATATACACACACATGTTATTCTACTATAGATAGAGCAACTCACACGGCTTATCAGCAGCAATCGTCTATGTTATTATTGGTCTTCGCACACATTTCAGATTATGAACCTGTTTGCCGCGTATCACACACATCTTGTTCAGTTGAACCATTTCCATTGTGTTGCCCAATCACACACCGTTCATCCCAGTGAATCGTATGATGTATATCACACACACCTTCATCTGGTTGCCTGTTTCATTTTTGCCTCCTCATCCCAAATAGTTACTTGAGTTGAACCGTATTCCCTACATTGCACTCGCAACTAAATTCAGAACCGTGTTTGATGCATCTGTCATCGCAAACCTTTTGCACCTTTTTTGACGAGATTTTTACACCACCATTTGTGATTATGGCATTGCACACAGTTTCGTCGAAGGGCCTCTGATCGTAGTGTCGCGTTTGGACCATCCTGCAGTAGTGCAACATTCTTCAACCCGAATGGCATACGCACGAAGCAGTACGTGTTGCATGAGTGATGAAGGCGTTTTTTTTTCTTCATCTTCCTTGGCCATGAAGATTTGGTGATACACAGAGTATGCGTCCAAGAAGGATAGCAAGTCACATCCAGAGGTGGAATCAACACTCTAGTCAATGTGCGGCAAGGGGAAGGGGTCCGTTGGACAAGCTTTGGTCAAGTCAGTGAAGTCAATACAAAGTCTCCACTTCCTACTAGCCTTGCGCACCACCACTGGATTAGCCAACTGTCAGGACCCCAATCCTAAGTCACACCGATCTAGCATGTAACCCATCATATCACTTTGCAGCCTCACGCACGGTATCCCCTTGGGTGCCACCTTACCTGGCCCGGGACTGTTTGCGCCTTTTGGCTCACGTATAGATGACAAGGAACCTGGGCCGACATGACTAGTCGTAAACCCAAAGTGGCACTAACTTAGAGGGATAGGCATACATGACCCAACAATGCGCGTGTCAGTCAATAGTGAGTGAATCTGGGCTGTAGCAAGCTAACAGGACTCAGGTAGACACCACATGACATTTCCTCGAAGGGACAAACAAAGGAGCAAAGAAGGACACATGTCGGTCATCCCATTTGTTCCGGAGTAGTAGCAAGCTACCATGGCTCAGTGGAAGCACTAGGAGACATTTCCCCATAAGAGAGGTTACCAAGGGTAAACAACTAGGTGTCAAATCCCACACATACGAAGCATTTCAAAAGCATACACACAATATGCTCGATATGTGCAAATACAACATGGCATCACAACAAAACTCGACGACTCAAAGTATTAATTTAAAAGGCTTCGACGAGCCATACATAACATATCCGTATAGGTAGGGGTCACACGACCCAACACTCAAGTCATACAAGCATACAAGCACATGCAGAAGCTAACTTGTCTAAGTACAGACAATTGGAAAGAAAGAAGGTTTGGTGAAGCCTGACTATCTACAAGGCCCTTCACAGGCTCAAGGCTGCCACCTGAGTAGCAAGCTACTCGTCAACATCGAGATCTACATAGAATCCATCAGAGGGGGCGGTGTTCTCCTCTAAAACAGTTATTAAGAAAACATGAGTACAAAGGTACTCAGCAAGTCTTACATCATATCCTATCATATATGCAACATTATCAACAAGGGTAGTGGAGTTTATTTGTAATGCACCGAGTCCGATGCGCCAACTGTCTTCTAGTTATTCGTTGTTGTTGCCATGTCATCCTCTTGCGTGTTGCATTTTTCCATGTCATCATGTGCATCGCATCATCATGTTTTCAAAACTTGCATCCGTCCGGGTCTCCCAGTTATTTCCGTTGTCCGTTCTGAGCCCATCCACATTCGCACGTGCCCACGGCACATCCGAAATATTATTTCATAAGTGGCTGGAAAATGTTCTCATAAAGGGATGAAAGTTGGCATGTGGTGTGGTTATGTTGTCAGTAGTCCGCCTGCCAAATTTCATCGCATTCAGAGTTTGTTTGATGCCCCAACGGATAACTATAGCGACAATATAGTCGGTCAAACGTCAGGCGTTTTCAGTCTCTGAAGACTGCTGTCGGGCCTCTCTATCTTCTCTCCTCTTAGCCCAAGGCCCTCTTGGCACAACCCACTAGCCCCACCTAGTCCCAACTACCTTTCTCCTTCGCCCGGAGCGGTCTGATCGTCAGCGGAGGGTCCGAAAACCCTCCCAAACCCTCAAACCCTAGCCCCTACCCTATTTAAACACTTCTCCATGCCAAATCTAGCCTTCTCCGACCTCCCTCCTCAAATTTCATGCCTGCCCGCTCCCCGCCGCCACCGGGAACCACCTGAGCCACCACTCCCCTCCAATCCTGGGAGCTCCAGCGCCGCTCCCCTCGCTCCTCCCCGAGCTCCCGAACCGCCCAGCCTACTCCAGCGCCGCCTGAACCCCGTCGCCGGTCGTCGTCTTCGCCGGACCTGCCACCGCCGGCGCCCATCGCCGCCTTCGTGAGCTCGCCCAGGCCGCCCGCCTTCCCTTCACCTCCTCTCTATCACCAGAGCTCCCTCCCTCTTCTTCCCAGGAGCTCGCCGGCCTCGAGATCCTCCGTCGCCGGATCTCGCGGCTCCGGCCAGATCCGGGATGACGCTGCCCGAGTCCATCCATCCCCGCCGAATCCGCGTCGCTACCGCCATTCCAAGCCCCGCCCTCGCTGGAGCCTCCTAGCGTCCACGCCCCTTGCCTCCTGCTTGTGAGCCAAGCACGAGGATGGCGACAAGCGCGTTGACCGTGCGTGGTCTGCGCGTGGGCCTCGACCTCGCCCACCGGCCCAGCCCGACCAGTCGGCCTGCCTCCTCACCCGATCTAGGCTTGGCCCATGGTGAGCAGCTCCAAAGCCCAGAGTGCTCAGATTCGGCCCGTTCATTTTTTTCCTGTTGTGAGCGATTTATTAAATTCCGAGAGCATTGCATATTTACAAAACTGCCCCTATTATGAATTGCTAATAACTTTTGAACCATGCGTCCAAATAAAACATGTCATATATGTAACTTGCTTAGAATTTTGCCTTGTTTCATAATTTGCCACTATCTTCCTTGTTCAAAATGTTTGAATTGTTGTTGGTTTAAATTTGCTCAAATGCCATGTTAAAATGATTTATTTCATAACTAATTAACTGTAGCTCCATTTTAAATAAACTTTATATGTAAATGATGTAGAAAAATGCATAGATTAACATGGTGGCATTAGTTGGCCTGTTTAACAACTCTAAAATATGGTTTAGGGCAGAACAGTACAAACTCTAAAATTTGCATATGTGGATTTTTTGGAATTATTGTTTGTTGTTTCTGGCCTCATTTAAACTTGCCTAAATTGTTAGTTTATTTATGTTTCACATCTTGCCTTGTTTAACAACATTTAATATTGATGAGTACATAACTGAGAGAGAACTAAATAAGTCATGTGGTGTTTCGTCAATATGCAACTCGTTGCATATTGAGCTTCGCTTAACTTATAGTGTTGTTTGTGCACTTTGCCATGTCATGCCTCTTTAAATCGGACATGCATCATACTTTATTGTGCATCATGCCAGGTTTATGCTTGTTGGTTTACCATTATGCTTGCTTCTTTTCGCTGTTGCTTCTTCTTGTTAGTTCCGGTAACGTCGCGTTTGTGAGGATCCATTCGACTACGTCCGTTTGTCTCCTTGATGGACTCGTTTTTCTTCCTTGCGGAATTTCAGGCAAGATGACCATACCCTCGATATCACTTCTATCTTTGCTTTCTAGTTGTTCGTTCTATCGCTATGTCGTGCTACCTACCACTTGTTATATCAAGCTTCCCAGGTTGCCATGTCAAGCCTCTAACCCACCTTCCTAGCAAACCGTTGTTTGGCTATGTTACCGCTTTTCCTCAGCCCCTCTTATAGTGGTGTTAGTTGCAGGTGAAGTTGAAGTTTGCTCCATGTTGGATCATGTATATGTTGGGATATCACAATATCTCTTATTTTAATTAATGCATCTATATACTTGGTAAAGCGAGGAAGGCTCGGCCGTATGGCCGGTGTTTTGTTCCACTCTTGCTACCCTAGTTTCCGTCATACCAGTGTTACATTCCTTGATTTTGCGTTCCTTACACAGTTGGGGTTATGGGACCCCCTTGACAGTTCGCCTTGAATAAAACACCTCCAGCAAGGCCCAGCCTTGGTTTTAACATTTGCCACCTAAGCCTTTTTCCCTTGGGTTCTGCAGACTCAAGAGTCATCTTTATTTTAACCCCTCGGGCCAGTGCTCCTCTGAGTGTTGGTACAAACTAGAGCCCTTTGCAGCGCCACCTCGGGGAAACTTGAGGGATGGTTTTTAGTTGTACGGATTTCTCATCCGGTGTGCCCTGAGAACGAGATGTGCAGCTCCTATCGGGATTTGTCAGCACAGTCAAGTGGTCTTGCTGGTCTTGTTTTACCATTGTCGAAATGTCTTGTAACTAGGATTCCGAGGCTGATCGGGTCTTTCCGGGAGAAGGAATATCCTTTGTTGATCATGAGAGCTTGTGATGGGCTAAGTTGGGACACCCCTGCAGGGTATAAAATTTCGAGAGCCGTGCCCATGATTATGTGGCACATGGGAATTTGTTAATATCCGGGTGTAGAAAACTTGAGATTTGACTTAATTAAAATGAATCAACCGCGTGTGTAGCCATGATGGTCTGTTTTCAGCGGAGACCGGGAAGTGAATACGGTTTTTGGGTTATGTTTGAATGTAAGTAGTTTCAGGATCACTTCTTGATCACTTATAGCTTTTCGACCGTTGGGTAGCTTCTCATCTTACTCTTAGTTGCGTATGTTAGCCACCATATTTTCCTAGCGCTTGCTGCAACTCCACCTCATTACCTTATCCTACCCATGAGCTTAAATAGTCTTGATCTTGCAGGTGTGAGATTGCTGAGTCCTCGTGACTCACGGATACTTACAAATAGTTGCAAGTGCCGATGATACCAGTGCAGGTGATGCTACCGAACTCAAGTGGGAGTTCGATGAGGACCTTGGTCGTTACTATGTTTCATTTCCTGATGATCAGTAGTGGAGCCCAGTTGGGACGATCGGGGATCTAGAATTTAGGGTTTTCTTCTTTTATTTTGGTTCCGTAGTCGGACCATGATTGTACTCTGGATGACTTATATTTAACTTGTTATTTGTGTGAAGTGGCGATTGTAAACCAGCTCTTTATCCCTTTATTATTCAGTACATGGGTGTGGGCGTCAAAACCGGCGGATCTCGGGTAGTGGGTCCCGAACTGTGCGCCTAAGGTCGATGGTAACAGGAGACAAGGGACACAGTGTTTACCCAGGTTCGGACCCTCTCTATGGAGGTAATACCCTACGTCCTGCTTGATCGATAATGATTAATATGAGTATTACAAGAGTTCATCTACCTCGAGATCGTAATGGCTAAAACCCTAGAGGTCTAGTTTGTATGTCTATGATAATGAGTATCTCCTATCCGAACTAAGTCATCCAGTTTATACAGACACCAGAAGGATCTAGGTTTATACAAGGTCGGTTACAAATAAGGGAATCTACATACTCGGTCACCAAGCTTGTCTTCCAGGCCAAGGAGAGTCCCATCCGGACACGAATGCAGTCTTCTGTCTTCGTATCTTCACAGCCCATCAGTCCGGCCCATGGCCAATAGGCCAGACGCGCGAGGACCCCTTAGTCCAGGACTCCCTCAGTAGCCCCTGAACCTGGCTTCAATGACAAGGTATCCAACGCATAGTGCTATCTTTGGCATTGCAAGACGCGTTCCTCCTCTCCGAATTCCAAACTAGTCTTCGGACGAATTGATCATGTCCGGACCTATAACACAGACCATACACAACTCTAGAGATAATACAATAATCCACAAGTCCAATCTGCTGACTACTTTTACAACATGACATCACGTCCATCCGGTCATAATTTTGAACCGTTTTTTGCCAGCTGCTCCATGTTTCGAGACGCGGTTGCCATTGGCACATTTTGTCAAAGTAGAGATTGTGTCCCCTTATTATGGGATTCTTATCAATACAGGCGTGGGTAACCCAACCGTGCCATTTAAACAACCCTTGGGAATAGGCAAGTTTTAAGGCGAGCAGGGAGGCAAGTTTTAAGGGGATAATGATTCGTCCTCACTCACCCCTACCTTGCCCTTCCTCTGCCCATCCATTCTAGAACTCCAGCGCCCAAGCCCTAGCTTCCCTGTGACGCCCCAAGACCGATGCTTGAGAAGACTTCCATATGTTCCGGGTTTCACCGTGTGTTTAATTCTTGCTTGCTCCATTTATTTTGCATTGCATCATGTCATCATGCCATAATGTTATAAATCTTCTGCATCTCAACTAAATAAATTGTGTGGATCTTCGATCCATTTAAATCAAGGGTAGAGTGACTTTTCTTTATAACATATTCCTCCTAATATTTAGGGAGCTATATGAAATATTCCATTAGTTTGGAATTAACCGCAACAAACTTGCATCATAAATCTCTCTCATTTCTAAACTATTTTTGCATCCATGATCTTTCCTCCAAGGCCCTTCTCCAAGTTCAAACCATTTCACTTCTTCCTTCTTTCAAATTTCACCCACTTATTGCAAGTGGCATTATTTTTGTTCCGTAAAATGTTCATTCTTTTCCTATTAATCTTAAACCATTCCTACACCCTCTCTGCCTAATTTCAGATCCTTTGGACTTGTTTTCGTTGGATTCAAAAAAGGCTCAAGTATGAATCTAATTCAAACTTGAATTATTTTTCTCTCCTGAAAAATGCCCAAAGAAGTTTATTAAAATCCTTCATAATTCCACGAGTCTAGAAATATTCTCACTTCCTTCAAATTCATCCCCAACATCCCTGACCTTTTCCCTTTTGACGGTTGTCTATTTAAGGGCAGAATTGAAATGAAAGAAAATAGGGGAGAGGGAGAGGAGAGCCCAGCCCAGGCCGGCCTTACTAGGCCCATCCTTCCATGCATGCCCACCTAACCAAAACCTAACCCTCTCCCCCGACCGAACCACTCTTCCTCTCGATCCCGTCCTCCTTGTCCCCCTTGCTTGCGTCGCCAGGAAGGAGCACCCGCGCCTGAACCCTCCTCTTGTTCGATCCCCATCTCTCTCCTTATCCTCGGTCGTGCACAGGGCCGCAACTCATAGCACCCGGCCTCACGTGCCAGAACTCTTAGAGCCGAGCAGGAGTGTCTCCTCCTTGCTGCCTCGCCTATTGCCAAGCAGGAGCTCCACCGCCTCGACTCCTGGCTCCGGCCTCCGCTGGCCGCTCCCTCCCCGGCCTTCGGCCTCGTCCATGCCACCCTGCCATCACCCGATGCTTCCTGTGTTGAGGAGCTGCCGTGCCAATTCCATGTGCCCGCGGCTCCTACCCTGAGTGCTTCCCATGGCGCCCTCGTTCCCGAGCACGGCGACCTCCACCGCCCAGGGCCCCAGCTTCCTCTCCGTCCTGGTCTCCTCCGCCGCACCCGGCAAGCGCGATGCAGGAGCACCACCTGCATCACCGTAGCCATCTCGAACCTCTCCTATCGGGCCACCAGGACCTGCCGCTCTGCCTTGCCTCTCACCCTTCCATCCCTGCATCGTCTGCCCAGTCGCCCGCTTCGCGCTTGAGCTTCCTGCTTCCTGCCGCTGAACATGACCATCTCTGTAACGCCCCGAGACTGATGTGCCAGGTGTCCTCCAGTTATTGGCTGTTGTTTCCTTGTCATTGCTTGTGTGTCATGCATCTCATACCATGTCATCATGTGCATCGCATTTGCATACATGTTCGTCTCATGCATCCGAGCATTTTCCCCGTTGTTCGTTTTGCATTCCGGTGCTCTTTTGTCCTCCGGTGTCCCTTTCTACTTCTTTTCGTGTGCAGGTGTTAAACGTTTTCGGATTGGACCGAGACTTGTCGCGCGGCCTTGGTTTACTACCAGTAGACCGCCTGTCAAGTTTCGTGCCATTTGGACTTTGTTTGATACTCCAACGGTTAACCGAGGAGCCGTAAAGGCCTCGTGTGTGTTGCAGCCCAACACCCTTCCAAACTGGCCCAAAACCCACCTAAACCCTCTCCATCGTCTCGGTCGTTCGATCACGATCGCGTGGCCGCAAACCGCACCTCATTTGGACTTTCCTAGCTCCCTCTACCTCTATATAAAGGGCACCCCCTCAAAATTCACGGATCATTCCCCCTAACCCTAGTCCATCAGCACCTCCGCCGCCGGACCATGTCCGCCGCCGACCGGACACATCGCCGCCGCCAGTAGAAGGCCGCCACCTGTCCCGCGGGGGGCCTCCCTCCGCCGCCGGCCCGTCAGGCCTAGGGCAGGCCCTCTTGCTCCGCCGCCCGGGCCGAGCCGACCCGGCGCGCCCCAGCGCGCCCCGCCGCCTGGCGTTTCGGCCGCGCCGCCCGGCCGCCCACCGGTGCCGCCCAGTTCCCCGGCTCCGCCGCGGCTGCTTCCTCCCGCCGGCGCCGACCACCGCCGCCACCACGCCACCCGGAGTACGCCGCGCCACCGCGCCTCGCTGTCCTCCCCATCTGGCTCTCTCTCCTTCCTCCTCCTCGATCGGCAAGTCCGGCCACCGCAGCTCCATTTTCTCCGGTGACCTCAAGCTGCTACAGTGCATCTACAGTGCCAGATCTGAGATCTAGAACTCGCGGTTGACTTTTTCCCCTCGAAACCCTAATTTTCTTGCAATCTTTGACATGCCAACTCTGCATCCATAGCTCCGATTCGTGCGTGTAGCATATCAAAATGTTCGTCTCGACGAGTACATCATTTCAGCTCATTGCATCCTTTTCATTTGAGCTCATCTTGATGCCTAAAAGGCTGTTGAAATAGGGCTATGTGATGATTATGTCAGATCTGTTTCAGCAAATGGCCTTTTGTCATTTTTTGCCATGATTAATGTGTGCATGCTATGACCCTGAGCTCTACATGTGTTTTGTTATATGCCATGCCATCTTTACAGGGGTGTATGCCATGTATTTTTGTGATCTTTGTGGTGACTACAACAAGCATGCAAAGTAGCTTACTCGATGATGCTGATTCCAGGGACGCCTTGTCCTGTTTTTGTCCTTGTCCTGTTTTTGTTTTTATGCCATATGTTCATGTTGTTTCCTAGTGATCCGTGCCCTTTTGAGGATGATCATTAAGGATGTTTTGTTGAAATTGTTGTGATCTATCCATCCATGTCTTTGTTTGCAATTATGGAGCACCCTAGCTTGAGTCAATCGAGTTCTACTTTTGCTATAAAATGTTCCTGGCAGATTGTTAACTTGTTTAGCGATTTTGTCGAGGTTGTTGCTATTGATCTGTGCATGCTATGTTGTTGTTCTTGCCATGTCTAGATTCTATGACATGTCTTATTGATGGGTGTATGCTTATTTTGTCATGCCATGCTCTGTAGTGAGTGCATCGAGCTCGTAAACATGCCTACTTGTTAATCTGTTTTTCATGCTCTAGTTTTTCACTAAGTCTGAATCTGTTTATGTTTTTGCGATGTTCACATGCTTGCAATTGTATTTTCTAATCCCTTTTGGCTCATGGTCACTAAGGGATTTTTGTTATACACTTAGAGTAGCTTTATGCCATGCCTTGACTTTCCATGATATGTTCCTGTAGCATGTAGTTTTCATGCTCTAAAGATTGCCTCCTGATGATAAATTCCTGATATCCTGTTAATTTCACCAAGTCTGAAACCTGTTATCTTTTGCTCTTTTGCCATGCTTGTTTGAACCTGTTATTGAGTGAATTAGCCATAGCTCAGTGTTCATCTTTTGTCAAGCATCATGAGTGGATCCCTCCCATGTATTTTGTTGCTATGTTTGAGTGCTGTAGCATATTTATCTTGATGCATTTAGATGGTTACTTGCTGTTTATCGCAGACCGATGACATATTTGTTTTGCTTGCCATTTCCAAACCGTGCTTCCGATTCCGCTGATCTTTATATCGATTTCAACCGAAATCACCTCACCTTTATATTGGCACCTTGGTTTTCCAAGTTGAGGCCAGTTTCAATCATTCCTTTCCAAATCATGCATATGCATCACATACCGCATCCCGCATATCATACCATGTTCGTGTGTTGGTTCTTTACTATGTTGTGTGCTTCTTTCCGGTGTTGCTTCTTTGGGTTGGTTCCGATAACGTCGTGTTTGTGAGGACCCATTCGACTACGTCCGTTTATCTTCTTCATGGACTCGTTCTTCTTCCTTGCGGGATCTCAGGCAAGATGACCATACCCTCGAAATCACTTCTATCTTTGCTTGCTAGATGCTCGCTCTTTTGCTGTGCCTATGCTGCGATACCTACCACTTTCTTATCATGCCGCCCATATTGTTGAACCAAGCCTCTAACCCACCTTGTCCTAGCAAACCGTTGTTTGGCTATGTTACAGATTTGCTCAGCCCCTCTTATAGCATTGTTAGTTGCAGGTGAAGATGAAGTGTGTTCCTTGTTGGAACATGGAGATGTTGTTCCTTGTTGGAACATGTTTACTTGTTGGGATATCACAATATCTCTTATTTAATTAATGCATCTATATACATGGTAAAGGGTGGAAGGCTCGGCCTTATGCCTAGTGTTTTGTTCCACTCTTGCCGCCCCAGTTTCCGTCATATCGGTGTTTTGTTCCCGGATTTTGCGTTCCTTACATGGTTGGGTTATAATGGGAACCCCTTGACAGTTCGCCTTGAATAAAACTCCTCTAGCAATGCCCAACATTGGTTTTATCATTCGCCACCTAGCCTTTTCTTTCCCTTGGGTTCTACAGACTCAAGGGTCATCTTTTTTTAAACACCCCCGGGCCAGTGCTCCTCTGAGTGTTGGTCCAAACTAGAGCCCCTTGCAGCGCCACCTCGGGTAAACTCGAGGGCTAATTTTAGTTGTACGGATTGCTCATCCGAGTGTGCCCTGAGAACGAGATATGTGCATCTGATATTGGGATTTGTCGGCACATTCGGGCGGTGTTGCTGGACTTGTTTTACCATTGTCCAGGATGTCTTGTAACCGGGATGCTGAGTCTGATCGGATTGTCTTGGGAGAAGGAATATCCTTCGTTGACCGTGAGAGCTTGTGATGGGCTAAGTTGGGACACCCCTGCAGGGATTTGAACTTTCGAAAGCCGTGCCCACGGTTATGGGCAGATGGGAATTTTTTAATGTCCGGTTGTAGAAAACCTGAAGTTGACCTTAATTAAAATACATCAACCACGTGTGTTACCGTGATGGTCTCTTCTCGGCGGGGTCCGAGAAGTGAACACGGTGTTGGAGTAATGCTTGACGTAGGTTGTTCTAGGATCACTTCTTGATCATAGTTGTTCGACCGTGCTTTTGCCTTCTCTTCTCGCTCTCATTTGCGTATGTTAGCCACCATATATGCTAGTCGCTTGCTGCAGCTCCACCTCATACCTTTTACCTTACCTATAAGCTTAAATAGTCTTGACCGCGAGGGTGTGAGATTGCTGAGTCCTCGTGACTCACAGATACTTCCAAAACCAGCTTGTAGGTGCCGCTGAACTGTGCAGGTGACGCAACCAAGCTCAAGGAGGAGCTCGATGAAGATCTTGTCCTTTGTGTTGTTTCATTCTAGTTGATTAGTAGTGGAGCCTAGTTGGGGTCGATCGGGGATCTGTGTAGCATTTGGGGTAGTCTTCTTTTATTTTGGTTCCATAGTCGGACCTTGATTGTATTTGGATGATGTAATGCTTTATTCATGTAATTGTGTGAAGTGACGATTGTAAGCCATCTATGTATCTCTTTCTCTTATGTATTACATGGCTTGTGTGAAGATTACCTCACTTGCAACATTGCTTTCAATGCGGTTATGCCTCTAAGTCATGCTTCGACACGTGGGAGATATAGCCGCATCGAGGGCGTTACAAGTTGGTAATCAGAGCCATCCCCGACCTTAGGAGCCCCCTGCTTGATCGAATCATTGGCGTTTTTGAGTCTAGAAAAATGTTTTGTGTCATTTAGGATTATATATATCGGAGAGTTAGGAATTCTTTTTACTCCTTAGTCCCTTCGTCGCTCTGGTGAGGCATCCTGACGTAGAGTTTTGACTCTTCTCTTCACAAATTTCACTAATTTTTTTAGGATCACGCGGGTATCTTGGAATCATTCTGATGGTTTTGTGACGAGAACATTGTTCTTGGTGCCTCCTGACATTTAGGGGTTGTGGCAGTGTCCCGGGGAGTTGAGCTCCAAGGTGTTGTCGTCACAATTTTATCGTTGCAGTTCTGGAATACCTGATTTTTATTCGCCGACATCGAAAATCTCTTTTATGCAGTTGTTGGTGAGATAACCTCGACGCCACCCAGTACCGGGGCGGGAGTTCGGGAGTATTGCCATAACTCGTATAATGGATGCTTTTCGAAGGTTGAGGTAAACGATTTCCGAAGGTTTCTTGGTTATGTGTTGAAGGATGGATACAGCTGGATGTAGCATTTGCTAGTTTTGGGTGAGATATTATGCTTCCCCTGTATCCCCAACACCTGATTGCATAACCGGATAATTTCGGGAGTTTATAAGTGGGAATTCAAGTAGCTCTTAGGATATCTTTCCGACGGATATATGATATGAAATTGGGGTTCGACGTCTAGTGGTCCGCATATTCACGGTTGGTTTTACAGTGGTCTCGTTGTGTCTTGAAGAGTCCTTGGCTATGCTGACTTGGGGACGCTTCGTATGTCATGTGCACTGCCTTGTACATGATGGTGCTATATGATCGAGCCCGTGTAGACCCCACCACGAAAACTTCGGACGAAATCTCTATCATATGTTTGTTCCGGCTTATTCTGCAAGCCAATCCTTTGTTTTTGTGGTATTCAAGTTGCTTCGAAGTCAAATGTTGATTCCATACCTTTCCTAAATGGTGTTCTCATACTCCAATGTGAATACCAATCCTTCATGATAATCGAGATTGTCATGTTAATTCTTTTCAACCGGGGTGTTTCTCTTCAAGTGGATCCGATCATTTCAACATTTGCAAGATCCAATCTCAGTTCTTCTCAATGGTGTTTGTTTGTATTCCCGCCCTCCCTCCCTTGTTTTCTCCAAGGATTCAGATTTCTTAATCAAGTATCCATCTTATTGATGCGAGGCCTCTTCATTCCTTTTCCGTCAATGTTCTTATCCGGTGATTCTCATGAAGATTCTAATGGAGCTTCAAGCTCATCATTCTCGCTTTTCTTTGTTCTCCGGTGGATTCAATTCAAGCTTTTGGTGTTGATCATATCCTTTCCTTGTTTCAGAAGTTTTATCATACCGGTGCACCTCATAATCATCCACTCTTCGCTATTCATTTGTTCCGGAGTGCTCAAGAAATCTCAGAAGATTCATGTATCCACTCTGCTTTCGTAATCCTTTCAAGCTCTTTCAAGATTGTTATCTCATTCTAGCCATTTAATTCAACGGTGTACCTTTTACCTTACCTATAAGCTTAAATAGTCTTGATCGCGAGGGTGTGAGATTGCTGAGTCCTCGTGACTCACAGATACTTCCAAAACCAGCTTGCAGGTGCCGTTGAACCGTGCAGGTGACGCAACCAAGCTCAAGGAGGAGCTCGATGAAGATCTTGTCCTTTGTGTTGTTTCGTTCTAGTTGATTAGTACTGGAGCCCAGTTGGGGTCGATCGGGGTTCTGTGTAGCATTTGGGGTAGTCTTCTTTTATTTTGGTTCCGTGGTCGGACCTTGATTGTATTTGGATGATGTAATGCTTTATTCATGTAATTGTGTGAAGTGGAGATTGTAAGCCATCTATGTATCTCTTTCCCTTATGTATTACATGGGTTGTGTGAAGATTACCTCACTTGTGACATTGCTTTCAATCCGGTTATGCCTCTAAGTCGTGCTTCGACACGTGGGAGATATAGCCGCATCAAGGGAGTTACAATCTCCTCCCCGATGCCCTGGCTGCTGTTACAAGACCACCGAATAGGGAAGATCACCAAGTACCACGACACCGAAGACCCGAACTCCATCAAAACCAGTACTCGAAGACCCTAGGGTGCGCCAAGTTCCTCTCCAATACGTGTACGATTACCGTCACCGTGGATCCCAACAGACCAAGTACCATTACCTTGGGACGCTCGAACGACTACAGGCCAAAACGTCAAGTTCCTCGATGAACCATGTACGACTACCGTTTCCCATGGATTCACCTAAGTACCCTGAAATGGACGACCCTACAAGTTCAACTACAGTTGCCGTGTACGACTACCGTCACCTCGGAGATGTTGGGTTCATCAAGTTCCTCTTCGGAAAAGTACCACTACTTCTACGAAAATACGAGAACAACTACCCTCGTTGAAGGCCGTCGAGTGAACAACTACCGTCGACATGCACGACTACTTCGTGAATGTGTACCCGACGACCCCGGAGACCTATGTTGCGTCAAGTACCCCCTCGTTAACCTGAACATCTACAGGAAAACGTGTACCACTACTGTCGAGGACTGATAGTACCACTACTTCAACTACCGTTGTGAGAACGTCTACTTCCACCACTTCCACTGCGAACTCGTTCCACTCCGGATTTGCATGCTTCGAAGGTCTAACCTTGAGACGACGCCCGTGAACAAATGAATGCATGTTGTATGAGATGCACCCTTGTTCGCCTCGAGTCTGAATTGTCGCTTGCACGTTGTTCCTCGTTTGCCATGCCGTCAACCCATGGGAACCTGGTATCCAGGAGCACCCCACCATCCTTGCATGACACGCTCCTGTCACTTTTCATTTTGCACCGGTATCTCCATGAGCTACCGAAACTGATATGTTGTCGTGGCATCACTTACGGATTCGTTGCCATGGCACCCCTTTCGTTTCTGCCACGATGACATATGCTTCATAATATGCTTGTCAACATTTTTCATAAAACTCGCATAAAACTTGCACATGTCATCCGCATCACGATAACAACTTTTAAAATGTTTAAATTGCTGTTGCATTAATTTGCTAATGCACATGAGGATTTACCGGAATCGTTGTTTGATGTTTCCGACCTCATTTAAAATTGCCTAAATAGTTAGTTTAATTATGCTTCACCTCTTGCCATGTTTAATAACATTTAATATTGTTGGGTACATAACTGAGAGCGAACTAAATAAAAGGATGTGGTGTTTTGTTAATATGCATCTCGTTGCATATTGAGCTCCACTTAATTTGTTGTATTGTTTGTTGCACTTTGCCATGCCATGCATATTCAAACCGGACATACATCATACTCGATTGTGCATCATGCCATGTTTATGTGATGGTTGTTTACCAAGTTTTTTGCTTCTTTCCGGTGTTGCTTCTTCGGGTTAGTTCCAATAACGTCGCGTTTGTGAGGATTCGTTTGACTACGTCCGTTTGTCTTCTTGATGGACTTGTTCTTCTTCCTTGCGGGATCTCAGGCAAGATGACCATACCATCGAGATCACTTCTATCTTTGCTTGCTAGTTTCTCGCTCTATTGCTATGCCGCGCTACCTACCACTTGCTTTATCATGCCTCACACATTGCCATGTCAAGCCTCTAACCCACCTTCCTAGCAAACCATTGTTTGGCTATGTTACCGCTTTTGCTCAGCCCCACTTATAGCATTGCTAGATGCAGGTGAAGCTGAAGTTTGTTCCATGTTGGAACATGGTAATGTTGGGATATCATAATATACCTTACTTAATTAATGCATCTATATACTTGGTAAAGGGTGGAAGGCTCGGCCTTATGCCTAGTGTTTTGTTCCACTCTTGCCGCCCTAGTTTCCATCATACCGGTGTTATGTTCCTTGATTTTGCGTTCCTTATGCGGTTGGGTGTTATGGAACCCTTTGATAGTTCGCTTTGAATAAAACTCCTCCAGCAAGGCCCAACCTCGGTTTTACATTTACCTAACAACCTATACCTTTCCCTTGGGAGTAATTAACCCGAGGGTCATCTTATTTTAACCCCCTCGGGCCAATTCTTCTCTAAGTGTTGGTCCGAACTAGAGCACCATGCGGGACCATCCCTTGGCAATTTGGGTTATGTTGGTAACTGTACGCTTAGCTTATCCGGTGTTGCCCTGAGAACGAGATATGTGCAGCTCCTATCGGGATCTCGGTGCATCGAGCGGTCTTGCTGGTCTTGTTTTACCATTGTCGACAAAACTTGTAACTGGGATTCCTTGACTGATCGGGTCTTCCCAGGAGAAGGAATATACATCGTTGACCGTGAGAGCTTGTGATGGGCTAAGTTCGGACAACCCTGCAGAGCTCGTGGTTATGTGGCAGATGGGAATTTGTTAATATCCGTTTGTAGGGAACTTGACACTTAACTTAATTAAAATGAATCAACCGCGTGTGTAGCCATGATGGTCTCTTTCCGGCGAAGTCCGGGAAGTGAACACGGGCCTTGTGTTATGTTTGAACGTAAGTAGTTTCAGGATCACTTCTTGACCACTTCTAGTTCACGACCGCTGCGTTGCTTCTCTTCTCGCTCTTATTTGCGTATGTTAGCCACCATATATGCTTAGTGCTTGCTGCAGCTCCACCTCTTTACCTTACCCAACCCATAAGCTTAAATAGTCTTGATCTCGCGGGTGTGAGATTGCTGAGTCCTCGTGGCTCACAGTTACTTCCAAATAGTTGCAGGTGTCGATGATGACAGTGCAGGTGATGCAAGTAAGCTCAAGTGGGAGCTCGATGAAGATCTTAGTCGTTGTGTCGTGTCTTTTACGGATGATCAGTACTGGATCCCAGTTGGGACGATCGGGGATCTAGCATTTGGGGTTGTCTTCTTTTATTTTGGTTCCGTAGTCGGACCTTGATTGTACTCTGGATGACGTATGTTTAACTTGTATTTGTGTGAAGTGGCGTTTGTAAGCCAACTCTTTATCCCTTTCTTATTTAGTACATGGGATGTGAGAAGATTACCCCTCTTGCGACAAGCCTACCATGCGGCTATGCCTGTAAGTCGTGCCCCGACACGTGGGAGATATAGCCGGATTGTGGGTGTTACATTCCCCCATCGGAGAAAACACCCCAACCATGTCCGGATCCGAAGCTGGTGGCGAGTGGATGGCTTCGTCTGTCAATAAGAAAGACATTAAGGAGCTTCGAGAGGCCGGAGACCTGACCAAGGAGATTGTTAACGGTCTCCCGGCCGAAGGACAGGTCGTCCGTACCCCAGAGCCCCATGAGAGGGTTGTATTTCTCGCACATTTCGTCCGTGGGCTGGGATTCCCTCTCCACCCATTTGTCCGCAGACTGATGTTTTACTACGGGCTAGACTTCCATGATCTAGCCCCCAACTTTGTCCTCAATATCTCAGCATTTATAATCATTTGCGAGGCTTTCCTCTGTATCCCGCCTCACTTCGGCCTATGGCTAAAGATGTTCCACTACTAGGAAAAGGGCGATAGCTAATATGGATATTAATGGCACACCACATATGTGGTCCGCCACTGCTATATAGCGCACCACACCCATGGTGCACCACTACTAACAATTTTTTTTCCAAAACTAGTAATGGCGCACCATGGCATAGTGCGCCATTACTAGTTTTAACTAGTAATGGCGCACCACACACTCTGTGCGCCACTACTAATAATTTTTTTTACATTTTTTTTCAAAACTAGTAATGGCACACCGGTGTATAGTGCGCCATTACTAGTTCAAACTAGTAATGGCGCACCACAACCACGGTGCGCCACTACTAACATTTTTTTTTACTTTTTTGCAAAAAATAGTAATGGCGCACCACCTAACAATGTGCCATTAGTAACCAAGGTTACTAATGGCGCATTGTTAGGTGGTGCGCCATTACTAACTTTCTTTGCACCCCCCCCCCCAAGTGGACCGCCTTTTCAATTTTAGAAAAAATAAAAGAAATTGATGGAAATGTCAAAAAAATAAAAGAAAATAAGTTTCCCATGTGATATGTGGTCTAGTTGTTGGGGAAATTTACAAATATGAATTTTGACTTTATTTGCAAAATCTCTCGGGAAATTAGTAAAATGGGCATAAGTTTTGCATACGAACTCGGATTAAAAAGTTTTTTATATGAAAGATCTAGAGGGGGAAAATGAAAAAAATTCAAACTTAGTAGTGGCGCCCCATTTACCAGGTGCGCCACTAGTAACAGAAAAAAATTGGTTTCAAAAAAAAATTGGAATTTTTTTTCAAAATATGATACGTAATATGACCGGGAAGTTTGAAATATTTTTTCAAAATTTCATCACACTGATGAACATGAACAAAGTCGTAGATATCAACAATGTTTAATAGAATTGATATGATAGATATATCAACAAGTGCCTGTTAAGTGAGTTGGTGCTGGGGTTTGATAGAACTGCGAAGTTAAGCTCGGGCTGGAGTAGTGTGAGGATGGCTAACCTTCTAGGAAGTTTGACCACGGAGTGCGATTTGACTTGAGATTAAGCATATTGACCTGAGATTAAGGCATAGTGTCCCGAGATTAAGAAAAAAAGAAAAAAATTTGAAATTTTCTTTTGAAAAAAATTTGAAAAAAATTTGAAAAAATTTTGTTAGTAATGGCGCATTTCTATGTAGTGCGCCATTACTAACTCAGATAGTAATGGCACACTTCTAGGCATAGTAATGGCACACTATAGGTGCGCCATTACTATTTGTTACTAGTGGCGTGGTAAGAGTGGTGCACCTATAGTGTGCCATTAATGGCAAAAATAGGTGCGCCACTAATTAGACTTTTCCTAGTAGTGTTCAATGTAAAGCCGAAGGTGGTGAGAGGCCAACAGGCAGAGTGTGAAGGCGCCATGGTGGGCAAGATGCCCAATGTCACATGGACCGAAGGCTCCTTTGTGGAGATGGTGAAGGAGTGGCAGTCGGGGTGGTTCTACATCACTGAGCTGCGCGACACACACTGGGCGGCGGCCCCCGAATTTTGATCCGGAGCTCCGCTGCGGCTCACCTCCTGGCAAGGGAAGGGCCCCACCTAGGGCTCTTCGCGCGAGCTGACTGGGCTCCAGACGTGCGTTGAGAACATGATAACCAAGAGGATCAAACTCGTCAACGTGATCGAGGTTATGCTCATTCGCCGGATCCTTCCGTGCCAACGCCGAACTTGCTATTTGTGGGAGTTCGATCCGGCCAAGCACCAGACGCTACTAGAGCTCTTCGGCACAACGCACGAAGATATCTGGAATGTGCTCTTCAAGGCCGGCAAGACAACACCGCCCACGACCGAAGATCGTGGGCTCCTCTTAAAGTGCCAGGCCAATTCGATAAGTTGTTTCATGTATTCAAGGTATAAACTTTACTGGCATATTTTGGGGACGAGTCTAAGCCTTCCTATCAATTTTCAGGCCTTGATTGACATAGCGGGGCGGATTAATTGTCTAGCTCTACATCCCGAAGATGAGGAAACCCCACTCCTAACGAAGATGCTATTTCTGGCACCTTATGATGTGCCGGAGAAGAAGGCTAAGAAAACGTCCAAAGGGAGCAGGAGTGGCCTTCACCGAAAGGGTGCTTCGGACATGTCGTCCGAAGACGAGACTGACTCTTCGGTCGCCGAAGATGACAACGAGGAGGAAGAAGAAGGCGGCTTCCCCCCAGAAGGGGGTAAGAAGAAAAGAGAGGCCTCCACGAATATGGAGGCAAAGGCGCCCAAGAAGGGGAAGGGCTCCCTTGCGGATAACTCCGCACGGGATGTCGAAAGCAGTCTGGAGCGAATGCCCCGGACGAAGCCTCAGGCTGCCTCGTAAGTGGCAAAACCCTATGCACCTCCCAATACCTGGCCTTTCTAGTTTATAATATTAATATGTTTAAACTATGCCATTACAGTTCGGCCCGCGATAGCTCCCCGCGATCCTTGACATAGGATTCGCTAGACTCAAAGGAGATGGCTAGCATATCTCCGCCGCCCGCTCATTTTGCTTCACCCAAGGGTGATGACGAGGTGGCATCCCAAAGGATCTTCCTAGATGTAACGCCGCGAGACCGATGTGCTAGGTGTCCTCCAGTTCTTCGCTGTTGTTGTCTTGTCGTGCTTGCTGGCCTATGCATTTGTCCCATTCATCATCACCTTCTCCTTTTTCCTTCTACTTCCTTTCTTTTTTTGCAAGTAATGCATTTTTACCTTCTCCATTAATGTTCATCTTTTCCCTACAAATATTAGGCCATTCCTGCACCCTCCCTGTCAAATTTGAATCTAATTCAAACTTGGAATATTTTCTTCCTCTAAAAATGTCCAAACCATTTTTAAAATTATGTGATTTAATCTAGGGGCATGGGGATATTTTCATATCTCTCACACCCCTCTCCAATCCCCCTATGCTTTTGCTCCTTATTTATGTTTGACAAAGGAGAGCAGCAGTACCAGCAGCCCAGCAGCGCAGCAGCAGTGCGGCCCAGCCGAGCCACAACCCAGCCCGCCAACCACCTCGCCCTCTGGTAATTCCACCTCCATGCAGCACATTTTCACCCTAGGCCCGCCTGTCAACCTCTCTCCCCTCACTTTCCTTCCTCCTCCCGCCTCCTTTCCTCCTCACAGTAAAAGGAGAGGCAGCATGTACTAGGCCACCATGGCCACCACGGCACTCGTGCCCCCTCCTATAAATCCCCAGCGCGTCCCCTAGGGTTTCCTCGCCTCCCTCCTTTTCCTCCTCCACGCCACCAGCAGGTAAGGCCCCCTCCTCCGCGCCCGCACGCCGTCGCCCGTCGCCATGGCCGAGGCGAGCCGAAGCTCGTCTCCGGCGTAGCTCACCCCGCCGGTGCCCCTCCTTCCTCTCGGGCCTTTGAGACGCCGCCGCGACCCCATTCCGTTCCGATCCAAGGCCGGAGCCACCAAGTTCCTCGACGTCATCTTCGTCATCCTCCTCTACTTCACGGTGATGAGCGCCTCCATCGATCAGCACATCCTCCCGCCGCCTCCAACCTCCTCGACCTCGTACGACTCCAGCAGCACCCCCACGGTGAAGCTCCGATCCTCTCCATCTCCCTCTCTGGTCTCGATTGTCCGCATAGCCATCGTTTCGTGCGTCCCCGGTTTCGGCCGCCATGGCGGTGACCTTGAGCTCGAGCTCGTGCACGTCGCTACACAGCACATCTGTCCGCCCTCACACTGTCGCTGCTGCACCCCATGTATAGCGTACCCGACCCGCGCCTCACACACACCCCTCACCTTGCGCCCTTGGGTCGTTGCCTCCTGCCTGGCCGCACTTCGCCGCCATGGCCTCAAGCTTCTGCCCGCGCATACCCGCACATGCATGCATGTCCGCGCACGCCCCACCGAAGCCTCCCTAGCAGGATTCCGCACCCCTGCTGCATCTCTGCATCTACCAAGGTCGCTGCCTTGCTCGTCACCATCATCGCCGGCGAGCAGCGCGTGTTCTTGGAAATCAAGGCCTGGTCCTCGATTTCGTTCATATAGTGTAGCGCCTCGGTTTCAGACACACGCACATCCTCAGTGCAGTGGCTAGAGCCTCTTGCCTCCATCCTGGAGGTTAAGGGATAAAATCCCTACGGATGCACCTTTTTTCCTTGCTTCTCTGTTTTAATCGAGCACACACACACTCTTTCGTTTCGGGCCATATCTATCTTGGGCCTCGCACAGTGAGCTGCTTCTAGCCTATGTATTTTTTTCTCTGTTCTCTGTGATTTAACATTATTCCCGTGAATTGCATAATTACAGAAAAATGCCATTTTCTTGCATTGCTCATATTTAAATAACCATGCATCAGGATTAATTATACCTTATATGTAATATGCTTAGAGTTTCATCTAGTTTCATAATATGCCACTTTCAACCATGTTTGAATGTTAAACTTGTTGTTTGTGTAATTTTGCATAAATGTCATGTTAAAATGCTTTATTTCATAACTATTTAACCGTGGCTCCAAATCTAACAAACTTTATATGTAAATGGGGTAGAAAAATGCCTAGTTTAACATGGTGGCATCACTTTGCATGTTTAACAACTATAAAATTTGGTTTAGGGCAGAACAGTACCAAACCTAATATAAGCATATGAGGATTTTTCGGAATTGTTGTTCGTTGTCTCCGGCCTCATTTAAACTTGACTAGATAGGTAGTTTTCTTTTGCTTCACCCTCTTGCCATGTTTAACAACGTTTAATATTTTGGGTACATAAGCAAGATCAAACTAAATAGGTCACGTGGTGTTTCGTCAATATGCAACGGAGTTGCATATTGAGCTCCACTTAATTTGTAGGGTTGCTTGTGCACTTTGCCATGCCATGCTTCATTAAACCGGACATGCATCATACTTGATTGTGCATCATACCATGATTATGTGATGGTTGTTTACCATGTTGTGTGCTTCTTTCCGGTGTTGCTTCTTCGGGTTGGTTCCGATAACGTCGCGTTTGTGAGGAACCGTTCGACTACGTCCATTTATCTTCTTCGTGGACTCATTGTTCTTCCTTGCGGGATCTTAGGCAAGATGACCATACCCTCGAAATCACTTCTATCTTTGCTTGCTTAGTTGCTCGCTCTTTTGCTATGACTATGCTGTGATACCTACCACTTGCTTATCATGCCTCTCATATTGTTGAACCAAACCTCTAACCCACCTTGTCCTAGCAAACCGTTGTTTGGCTATGTTACCGCTTTGCTCAGCCCCTCTTATAGCATTGTTAGTTGCAGGTGAAGATTGAAGTTTGTTCCTTGTTGGAACATGGAGATGTTGTTCCTTGTGGGAACATGTTTACTTGTTAGGATATCACAATATATCTTATTTAATTAATGCATCTATATACTTGGTAAAGGGTGGAAGGTTCGGCCTTATGCCTGGTGCTTTGTTCCACTCTTGCCGCCCTAGTTTCCGTCATATCGGTGTTATGTTCCTGGATTTTGCGTTCCTTACGCGGTTGGGTTATAATGGGAACCCCTTGACAGTTCGCCTTGAATAAAACTCCTCCAGCAAGGCCCAACCTTGGTTTTACCATTCGCCACCTAGCCTTTTCCCTTGGGAGTCGCGCATCCCAAGGGTCATCTTTATTTTAACCCCCCCGGGCCAGTGCTTGTCTAAGTGTTGGTCCAAACTAGAGCCCCTTGCAGCGCCACCTCGGGGAAACTCGAGGGCTGGTTTTAGTTGTACGGATTGCTTATCTGGTGTTGCCCTGAGAACAAGATATGTGCAGCTCCTATCGGGATGTCGGCGCATCGGGTGGTCTTGCTGGACTTGTTTTACCATTGTCGAGGATGTCTTGTAACCGGGATTCCGAGCCTAATCGGGTCTTCTCACTAGAAGGAATATCCTCCATTGACCGTGAGAGCTTGTGATGGACTAAGTTGGGACACCCTGCGGTTATGGGCAGATGGGAATTTGTTAATGTCCGGTTGTAGAAAACCTGAAGGTGACCTTAATTAAAATACATCAAACGCGTGTGTAACCGTGATGGTCTCTTCTCGGCGGAGTCCGGGAAGTGAACACGGTGTTGGAGTAATGCTTGACGTAGGTTGTTCTAGGATCACTTCTTGATCATAGTTTCTCGATCGTTCTTTGCCTTCTCTTCTCTCTCTCTTTTGCGTATGTTAGTCACCATATATGCTAGTCACTTGCTGCAGCTCCACCTCATACCTTTTACCCTTCCTATAAGCTTAAATAGTCTTGATCGAGAGGGTGTGAGATTGCTGAGTCCCCGTGACCCACAGATACTTCCAAAACCAGCTTGCAGGTGCCGTTGAACCGAGCAGGTGACGCAACCAAGCTCAAGGGGAGCTCGATGAAGATCTTGTCCTTTGTGTTGTTTCGTTCTAGTTGATCAGTAGTGGAGCCCAGTTGGGGTCGATCGAGGATCTGTGTAGCATTTGGGGTAGTCTTCTTTTATTTTGGTTCCATAGTCGGACCTTGATTGTATCTGGATGATGTAATGCTTTATTCATGTATTGTGTGAAGTGGCGACTGTAAGCCAACTATGTATCCTTTTATTCCTTATGTATTACATGGGTTGTTTGCGAAGATTATCTCACTTGCGACATTACTTTCAATGCGGTTATGCCTCTAAGTCGTGCTTCGACAATTGGGAGATATAGCCGCATCGAGGGCGTTACACTAGACCAGGGGGAGGTTCTAGAAATTGTTAAGTTGGCGCCGTAGGATGACTCCTCGGCTGCCGGACACAGGGTGGAAAAAGCCCCCATGGGGACTAGCAGTGGGGGCCAAGTTTTCTTCGGCCCTCAACCGGAGACCATTTCGGAGACCTACACGGCTTCGGAGTCCAGCGAACGGCCTTCGCCGAAAGGTGGAGGTGTGCCTGTTCCACCGATGACCTCTGTCCAACCAGAGGCATCAGACAATCTGCTGGAAGCGCTGCGAGGCGCCGCCATTGTGGATGAGCACCATGTCCTTATGGGTACGGTGATCGAAAAGGTTCAGTCCGCCAAAACCAGACTGACCGAGGCCTGCACTAGCCTTTTAACAGGCTTTGAGGTAACAATTGTAGAAATAATATCACGATGTGGACAGTAGCCCCTGATGCTCTGTTCGGTGTACGGAAAGGGAAAGCCGAACAGGGGATCAAAATAATTTTCACACGAGTCTAACGTAATATGTCTATGTGAGTAAGCAGGCGTCGCTGCTGGCTGCTGCCGTTCACACTGCGCAGGTCTCCGGACTGAAGCAGAACCTGGAGCGGGCCGAGAAAGAGCTTGGCCTCGTGAAAAAGCAGCTGGAGGACAGCAAAGGTATGCAGTAACCTGCGTGTATGTTTAGGAAGGATGAATGGTTCACGCTGACTAAAATGCCATGAACTTTACTAGGGGCCACGACCAAGGTGGCGGCCCTTTAGAAGGCAATAGAGAAGGCCGAGGACAAAGTAGCCAAGGAACACACCGCGCGCGAGAAGCACAAGGCCCGGGTCGGCGAAGTTTAGCAAGAGCTCCAGGACACCGTCAATAAGTGTGAGTCCTTGGAGCGTGATTCTAAGACACAAGCATTCGAACTTGCAAAGGCCCTCCAGAGCGCACAGGAGGCTCAAGCGGAAGCCCAGAGGGCCCTTCAAGATATCTAGGTGGCCCGGAAGATCCCGGTGGGTAAGGCTTTCATTATGAGAAGAAAGTCTATGAAGGAAGCGTTCCTTTTACTTACCCTAATTTGGAGCTCTCCAGGAGAGTTTACGGATTTGCCGCGGAACGTATCAGATGCTGCCGAGTTCTATCGAGCCGAGGAGGGGAGTTCTACGGAGAACCTATTCTGGTCTTAATATCGTGTGCCCGAACATCCGGTGTCCTTCAGCGACCAGCTGAAACAGCTGGTCGAGCTGCACAAGGCGGCCGAGCTAGCCATGAAGGAGCTGATAGTTCGACTATGGCCTGTCACGCCGATACCTAGCAGCTACTTCAGACTTGTGAAGTGTTCGGTCTATATCGAAGGTGCATGGATGGCCTTTGCCCACGTCAAAACGCACTGGGCGAAGATGGATGCCAAGAAGGTAATGACCGAGGGGCGACCCGAGGGCAAGGAGCACCGCCGACCCGAGTTGTATTTTGATGGTGTCCTGGAGGGATCCCGTATTGTTGTGGATCACTGTACGAAAGACACGATCTTTGAATGAATGTATGTGATCTCCCTCTGCCTTGTATGATAAAACAAAGTGTTTATGCAATATAGTGCTTGTTATGTTTTTAAATTTTTACTTCCTGTGCGGCCGTGTTGTATAAAATCTGAGGGTTAACCAGTCGCCGGCTTCTGCCCCCACATAGGTAGTACATGGGTGTTTGGGATGGAATCTAATCAATCTTGATCCAATTAGATGGTCCTTGAAGGAGTTTTTTAGCGCAACGAACCAGGTAACCAGACTATGGGGCTGTAATGCCCTCACTTAGCCATAGGAGTGTGACAATGAAAACACGGGCACATCCCCTAGTATCCGAACTAGAGTGCTATAAGCGTCGGATCGGGAAGTACCAATCCTTCGCGTAATGCGGAAGAAATCTCCAACGATTTGCAACCTCCGAACAGTTGACCGTCTCTCGCCACATCAGGACAGTTAGTTTTCGGATTTCTCTACTGAGGTGCTCCTTTGGATAAACCAATGCACAATCATAGTAGTTCTCCCTTTACTACCTTAGCCGATGTAGAGGAACGTAAGGTAGCAAGCACAGGAGCCGGGCAACCTAACTATTGGCCAAAGACATGATTCGGACCCAATGCATATAATGCTAAATTCGGGGTACCGAACTATACTTATAAAAAGTGTTCGGACTTTTGTTGCCATAATGTGGGCTGCTATGAAGCCCTTGGTGAGCATCGAGCGTACCAAAGTGTACGGGTGCTACCTGATAGAATTATCTACAGGGGAGCTGAAAAAAAGAAAGAGAACAGGAATGATACGAACATAAAAGCTGGAGTCCTGCAGCTCCAGCCGCAAACTATACTCATTGTAATTTAATTAGTACGTCAAAGCGCATTGATACAGGTAGTGCGATAAGCAACATGTTATTTGACATGCCGAAACCAAGGGAGAGCTGCATGTGGGTCCTGATCAGAAACGGGAAATTTATCGTTAACGGAATCACCTAAAAAGTCCCCCATATGTCTGCATTTCTCGCCATCTTGGTGTGTTTATCCTTCAAGAGGACCGATGACCAGACCACCAGATGGTGCCTGTGGGATTGAGACCTGAAAAGGAAACAAGTAAAAGTGAAAGTAAATGTGTATCCGATATTGGTTGAGCCGTACTATGGACCACAAGCTAGCTATGCCTCTGTCGATGCCCGTGGAATTTTGAGTGTGTAGTTATGTACGCGCGACACGAATGCCACCACTTGATCGGAACTACGACGGAGGCCGGATTGCTAGTTGAGCTCCTAACGAGCCGAGCTCTCCTGCTGCAAAGTAGTTCGGACCCTCTTAACGGTGTCCATGGGATCGGCAGCTGAATTAAGGTTCTGCTTTAGAAGGTCGATCTGTACTTCTGCTGCTAGGGCAGCTGTGTGCTCTTCTATACGGAGGGAGCATTCCGTATTTCCGTTAACCGTTATGACGCCGCACGGACCGAGCATCTTGAGCTTGACATAAGCATAGTGTGGTACTGCGTTGAATCGAGCAAATGCAGTTCGTCAGAGCAGTGCATGATAGCCGCTGCGGAATGGGACGATATCGAAGATTAACTCCTCGCTTCAGAAGTTGTCCGGAGATCTGAAGACAACCTCTAATGTGATTGAGCCCGTACAGCAGGCCTCTACACCTGGTATGACTCCTTTAAAGGTAGTCCTGGTGGGCTTGATCCGAGATGGGTTAATGCCCATTTTTCGCGTTGTATCCTGATAGAGCAGATTAAGTCTGCTACCTCCGTCCATAAGGACGCGAGTCAGGTGGAACCCATCAATTATTGGGTCTAAGACCAGTGCGGCTGAGCCACCGTGACAGATACTGTTCGGATGATCTCAGCGATCAAAGGTGATCGGGCATGACGACCATGGGTTGAATTTTGGGGCGACTGGCTCTATCGCGTAGCTGTCCCTGAGCACACGCTTGCGCTCCCTCTTGGGGATGTGGGCAATGTATATCATGTTTAGCGTTTTAACCTGAGGGGGAAACTTCTTCTGTCCCCCTATGTTCGGTTGCTGGGGCTCTTCGTCATTGTCCTCGCTTTGCGATCGCTTTTCCCTGTTGTCGGTGTTCAATTTGCCAGCCTGTTTAAAAACCCAGCAACCTCTATTTGTATGATTGGGTGGCTTGTCTGGGTTGCCATGAATCTGGCACGGACGATCAAGTATGTGGTCCAAGCTGGATGGTCCTTAATTGTTCTTTTGGAACGGCTTCTTCCACTGACCGGAGTTAGAGCCCCTGAATCCGGCATTGACTGTCGTGTCCTCGGTGTTATCACTGTTGTTTCGGCGCTTGTATCTATTGCGTCGAGACTTGTCTTTGCTAGTTTTAGCTTTAGGGGTGCCGTCATCTCTTGCATTGTTCTTGCTACAGGCCAACCAACTGTCCTCGCCCGCACAAAAGCGGGATATGAGTGCCGTGAGGGCTACCACGGATTTTGGCTTTTCTTGGACGAGGTGGCGAGCGAGCCATTCGACACAAATGCTGTGTTTGAAGGTTGCTAGGGCTTTGGCATCCGGACAATCAACGGTTTGGTTCTTTTTAGTTAAGAACCTAGTCCAGAATTTCCTGGCGGATTCTTTGGGCTGTTGGTATATATGGCTTAATTCATCAATGTCTAGAGGTCGAGCATTTGTACCTTGGAAGTTATCGAGGAAGGCCTCTTCCAAGTCCTCCCAGCTGCCAATAGAATTTGCAGGCAGATTGTTGAGCCAGTACCGAGCTGGCCCCTTGAGTTTTAAAGGGAGGTATTTGATGGCATGGAGGTCATCGCCGTGGGCCATATGAATGTGGAGAATGAAGTCTTCGATCCACACCGCGGGGTCCATGGTTCCATCATATGATTCTATATTCACGGGTTTGAACCCTTCTGGGAATTCATGATCTAGGACCTCATCCGTGAAGCAATGAGGGTGTGTGGCGCCTCTATATCGGGCCATATCGCGACGTAGCTCTGATGGAGTCCGTCTGCGGTTTTTGGCCCGCACATGACTAAGTTTGTCACGTCCAAATAACTCGCTGTCGTCGCGTGTCGAGGTACGCCCTTGCGATCTGTAGATTGATCTAGTATGTCCTGGTTCATTGTTCAGGGTTTGCCGGAGGTCATATGTATGCCCATGGGCTAATTTACCTCTGCCCGTGCGCTGAGGCGGGGCTGGCTGGTGTTCGGCGTGAGTTGTCGTTTTGTCTTGACCATGTGTTGGTCGGTGAGCCGCATTGTACGATGGAGGTATGTAGTTCGGTGCCTCCTCGTTAAACTGAGGTAGCAATTTGCGCTTTGGGTAGCTTTTGGTTGGGCTCTTGAGGCCGTACTCTTTGGCTGCTAGGACATCCATCCATTTATCATTGAGCAGATCTTGGTTAGCTTGAAGCTGCTGCTGCTTCTTTTTCAGGCTCCTTGCCGTGGCGATTAGCTGGTGCTTGAAGCGCTCCTGCTCCAGAGGTTCCTCAGGCACGATGAAATCGTCGGTGCCGAGGCTCACCCCATCCTCGGAGAGCGGAAGATAACTTCCGTCCTTTGAGTCTTCGCGTGTGGCCTGCTTGCCAGGGCTGGCCTGCCCATATTCCCGTTCATCTTATTCATTAGCTGTTTCAATGAGGTCTTCATTGTCTTTGGCACCTTCTGGAGTATTTTCTTCTCCTGTGCCGGTGTTGCTGTCTTTACTGCGGCGTGACTTAGAGCGGTGCTGCGGACACCGACGCTTGGATTGTATTTCGGAAGGTTTATCCTCGGTTGGATCTTCCTTGTCATTGCCGTTGTTCTCCTTTGGTGCATCCACCATGTATATATCATACGAGGAAGTGGCCGTCCAGCGTCCTGTAAACGGCGGGTTCTGGGACTCTTCTTCTCCGACATCGTCGTCCATACCATCGATGTCCTCAGAGTTGTAATCAAGTGTGTCGGTCAAATCCTCGACCATGGCGATGAAGTGGGTGGCGGGTGGGAAGCAAAATTCTCCACCGTCTGCCCCTAGTTCGAACTGCATATTGTTCGGCTGTGAGTCCTCTGCCAAGGACATGTTCTTTAACAAGTTTAGCACATCACCCAAAGGCGAGTGGTGGAAGATGTCTGCGGTGCTGAACTTCAAGATCGATAAACGATCAAGTTCGGCGTTCGCGGGCTCACATGGTTTGGAACTTATGGCTGGAGACGAGTCCGGAGTTCCGGTGACAAAGATGTCGTGAGAGGTTGAGTCTATTTTCGGCTCCAGCGCCGTGGAATCTATGGCCTCCGTGGTGGGGTTGATCCTCCCGTCCAAGGATGGTGCAGCTTGCTCGGGATCTAGGGCCAGAGCGGTTACAGGGGCAATCTCCTAGATGTGGCCAGATGACAGATTTAGGTCATGATCATAGGGGTGACTGGGAGCGGCTACCGCGGTCTCGAATCCGGCGAAGATCAAGTCTCCACAGCTGTCCGCAACATAGTTAGGGCTCCCAAATCTGACCTGATGGCCAGGGGCGTAGCTTTCGATCTGCTCCAGATGGCCAAACAAGTTGGCCCGCAGTGCGAAGCCGCCGAACACGAAGATCTATCTGGGGAGAAAAGTTTCTCCTTGGACGGCGTCATTATTAACGATTGAAGGGGCCATCTAACCTTTTAGCGACAGCATAGAGGAACTCTAAATGAAAGCACCAATGTCGGCGTCAAAACCGGTGGATCTCGGGTAGGGGGTCCCGAAATTTGCGTCTATGGTCGATGGTAACAGGAGACAAAGGGACACGGTGTTTAAGTAGGTTCGAGCCGTCTCTGTGGAGGTAATACCCTATGTCCTACTTGATTGATATTGATGAATATGAGTATTACAAGAATTGATCTACCTCGAGATCGTAATGGCTAAAACCCTAGAGGTCTAGCTTGTATGGCTATGATAATGAGTATCTCCTATACCAACTAAGTCCTCCAGTTTATATAGACACGTAAGGATCTAGGGTTATACAAGGTCGGTTACAAAGAAGGGAATCTACATATTCGGTGGCCAAGCTTGCCTTCCATGCCAAGGAGAGTCCCATCTGGACACGGATGCAGTCTTCGGTCTTTGTATCTTCACAGCCCATCAGTCCGGCCCATGGCCAACAGGCCGGATGCTCGAGGACCCCTTAGTCCAGGACTCCCTTAATGGGATTTTGTGAATATTACCCCTCTTGCGAAAAACCACCATGCGGTTATTCCTCTAAGTCGTGCCTCGACACATGGGAGATATAGCCGCATCGTGGGCGTTACATTACTGCAGCAAGCCAGCTCCGACTCTTGGCTATTCCATCCTACGTATGATAGTAGTTTTAAAAAATGAGATAGCACGCACGGTTCCACTAATCACCCCAACAATACTCCACCGTGGATCCTCTCCCATCTTCCTACGAGAGGGCCATCCACGACACTGACACTTGTCTTTAGTTTTTTATGATTAACCAATAACTTATCTATGAACTGCATCTGCAACCAAGTAGTCCATTACTGCGGACGCGGCTATACAAATAGATCATGATAACCCTGACTCAAAGGAACCCGTCCCTGTCCCATCAGCAATGTTCCCTCTGCCCGTGCGCTGAGGCGGGGCTGGCTGGTGTTCGGCGTGAGTTGTCGTTTTGTCTCGACCATGTGGTGGTCGGTGAGCCGCATTGTACGATGGAGGTATGTAGTTCGGTGCCTCCTCGTTAAACTGAGGTAGCAATTTGCGCTTTGGGTAGCTTTTGGTTGGGCTCTTGAGGCCGTACTCTTTGGCTGCTAGGACATCCATCCATTTATCATTGAGCAGATCTTGGTTAGCTTGAAGCTGCTGCTGCTTCTTTTTCAGGCTCCTTGCCGTGGCGATTAGCTGGTGCTTGAAGCGCTCCTGCTCCAGAGGTTCCTCAGGCACGATGAAATCGTCGGTGCCGAGGCTCACCCCATCCTCGGAGAGCGGAAGATAACTTCTGTCCTTTGAGTCTTCGCGCGTGGCCTGCTTTGCAGGGATGGCCTGCCCATATTCCCGTTCATCTTATTCATTAGCTGTTTCAACGAGGTCTTCATTGTCTTTGGCACCTTCTGGAGTATTTTCTTCTCCTGTGCCGGTGTTGCTGTCTTTACTGCGGCGTGACTTAGAGCGGTGCTGCGGACACCGACGCTTGGATTGTATTTCAGAAGGTTTATCCTCGGTTGGATCTTCCTTGTCATTGCCGTTGTTCTCCTTTGGTGCATCCACCATGTATACATCATACGAGGAAGTGGCCGTCCAGCGTCCTATAAACGGCGGGTTCTGGGACTCTTCTTCACCAACATCGTCGTCCATACCATCGATGTCCTCAGAGTCGTAATCAAGTGTGTCGGTCAAATCCTCGACCATGGCGATGAAGTGGGTGGTGGGTGGGAAGCAAAATTCTCCACCGTCTGCCCCTAGTTCGAACTGGATATGGTTCGGCTGTGAGTCCTCTGCCAAGGACATGTTCTTTAACAAGTTTAGCACATCACCCAAAGGCGAGTGGTGGAAGATGTCTGCGGTGCTGAACTTGAAGATCGATAAACGATCAAGTTCGGCGTCCGCGGGCTCACATGGTTTGGAACTTATGGCTGGAGACGAGTCCGGAGTTCCGGTGACAAAGATGTCGTGAGAGGTTGAGTCTATTTTCGGCTCCAGCGCCGTGGAATCTATGGCCTCCGTGGTGGGGTTGATCCTCCCGTCCAAGGATGGTGCAGCTTGCTCCGGATCTAGGGCCAGAGCGGTTACAGGGGCAATCTCCTAGATGTGGCCAGATGACAGATTTAGGTCATGATCGTAGGGGTGACTGGGAGCGGCTACCACGGTCTCGAATCCGGCGAAGATCAAGTCTCCACAGCTGTCCGCAAAATAGTTAGGGCTCCCAAATCTGACCTGATGGACAGGGGCGTAGCTTTCGATCTGCTCCAGATGGCCAAACAAGTTGGCCCGCAGTGCGAAGCCGCCGAACACGAAGATCTATCTGGGGAGAAAAGTTTCTCCTTGGACGGCGTCATTATCAACGATTGAAGGGGCCATCTAACCTTTTAGCGACAGCATAGAGGAACTCTAAATGAAAGCACCAATGTCGGCGTCAAAACCGGTGGATCTCGGGTAGGGGGTCCCAAAATTTTCGTCTATGGTCGATGGTAACAGGAGACAAAGGGACACGGTGTTTAAGTAGGTTCGAGCCCTCTCTGTGGAGGTAATACCCTATGTCCTGCTTGATTGATATTGATGAATATGAGTATTACAAGAATTGATCTACCTCGAGATCGTAATGGCTAAAACCCTAGAGGTCTAGCTTGTATGGCTATGATAATGAGTATCTCCTATACCAACTAAGTCCTCCAGTTTATATAGACACGTAAGGATCTAGGGTTATACAAGGTCGGTTACAAAGAAGGGAATCTACATATTCGGTGGCCAAGATTGCCTTCCATGCCAAGGAGAGTCCCATCTGGACACGGATGCAGTCTTCGGTCTTTGTATCTTCACAGCCCATCAGTCCGGCCCATGGCCAACAGGCCGGGATGCTCGAGGACCCCTTAGTCCAGGACTCCCTTAATGGGATTTTGTGAATATTACCCCTCTTGCGAAAAACCACCATGCGGTTATTCCTCTAAGTCGTGCCTCGACACATGGGAGATATAGCCGCATCGTGGGCGTTACATTACTGCAGCAAGCCAGCTCCGACTCTTGGCTATTCCATCCTACGTATGATAGTAGTTTTAAAAAATGAGATAGCATGCACGGGTCCACTAATCACCCCAACAATACTCCACCGTGGATCCTCTCCCATCTTCCTACGAGAGGGCCATCCACGACACTGACACTTGTCTTGAGTTTTTTATGATTAACCAATAACTTATCTATGAACTGCATCTGCAACCAAGTAGTCCATTACTGCGGACGTGGCTATTCAAATAGATCATGATAACCCTGACTCAAAGGAACCCGTCCCTGTCCCATCAGCAATGTTCCCTCTTCGAACATGTATCTATGTCTAATCCAGACACTATGCCATGTCGTGTGTCACCTGGACACACTCGTCGTGCGTCACCTGCCCGCACACCTAACCACAAATGTCCGTGTAACTACAAGGTAGGCTCTAATAAGCACGGAACTCAATTCCTATGATCCGTATCATGATACAATCCACCATGTTCTCCAACACTGTCTCTCTTCACCACCTTTACCAAATTGTGTTCACACACTTGGCTCTCAACAACAGGACATGTTTACCACCATTCCAATCCATCCTAGATGAATCAGACCTGACACAACTCTAAGCATAGCAGGCATAACAAGCAAGCATGAATGAGTAGGTACATCATAGCTCAAGCAACTCCTACTCATCCTAGTGGGTTTTTACTAATTATTGTGGCAAAGACAGGTCATGCAGAGGAATGGGTTCAACTACAGAAACATGTAATAGTTGAATCATTGACCTAATGCAGTAAAAGAGTTCTAGAGTGAGAGAGTGCAATTGTATCGGAATGCTCAAAGGGAGTTCGTTTGTATGACACTTATGAAGATAGTAATTGCTCTTCATCGGTTTCATCGATCTCATTGCCGGAACAACGTCTACTGAGAGGGGACAAACAATAGAAAACAAGAGGGAACACAATCCATGCAATGCAACAGGATGATGCATGATCATGACATGGCAATATGATGTCATTTAAGCTAATGTAGCTACCAACAATTTAAATGAAGTTGGTTTGAACCAAAGTTTCAAATTCAAACTCCATATGTGATTATTTAAATGCCAAACATTTGATTTGCCCTATTCAGCAGCTATAAGTTGTTCCAACATGCATGAAAATGCAATAAACTGATTCCTCATATTTTTCTGATCATTTTTCATATATAGATTATTTCATTCTCAGCTACGGTTGATTTTCTATGATTTTTAGAAGCATAGGGCATTTTCTAAAATTGATAAATCATTTCTATTTTAATTAAATTCCAGAAAACATTTATGATGTCGTCACTGCGTCACTATGATGTCAGCCAGTCAACAGGTCCAGTCTAGGTTAAACCTGACGTGTGCGGTCCACACGTTAGTGACATAGTGGCTGAAGCAAAGGCTGATCAGTGGGCTAGGTCAACGCTGACGTCGGCAAGGTCAAACTGACAGCATCGGCCCACGGGGTTTAGTGTTAAACTAAGTAGAGATTAACACAGTTTAATTAGGGGGGTGGGGCCGGTTTGTCAGTGGCACATGTGTTAGTAAACCACGTGATTAACCTAATCTAATGATGCCACGTCATCGAATGGCGTTTAGCCGCCGATGACATAATCCCGCGGCGGTGGCTCGCCGACGTTGCTCGGGACGGTGCTACGGGCGTCGGCTGGATGCGCTAAAGGCACCAAAGGGAAGCCGATCCTCGCGTGCATCGAGGGGAGCCTAGAGAAGGCTGTGGGGTGGCTGGAATCCCTGCCGGCGTCGAGCTGTGCGGCTGCCGAAGCTCGGCGAGCGAAGGAAATGTCGCTATAGGACACGACGTCGGGAGCCAGCTGGTGCATTCGTACCCTGGGATTAGCACGAGCATGAGGATGTGCCAAGGTAAGAGCTAAGGCATCTGTAGCCGTGGTGGCGCCATGGCCGGTGACGGTGGTTCCACGAGTTCGACGGAAACCATGGATAGAAGACAAAATCGACATTGGGGTTAGAGGGGAAAGGCTCAGGAGCTCACTATGCGTGGGATGGGGAGATCAGCGAGCTCGGTGAAGAATTGGTGGTGGTGAATTCAACGGTGGTGATCCACGACAACGAGGAGGAAGATGATATCGAGGGTGGTTCTGCAGGGTGTCCCGGCTCATGTGCTTCGATGGAGAGGTAGATGTCGACAAGGCAAATCCTTTCCACACAGCGACGAGGCTTGGGGTGTAGGGTGGCTACGGTGGTGCTCGGCGGCGCGCTGTACTGTGCTCGGGCGCGAGGTGTGGAGGGGGCAGAGGATAAGACATGCACGAGGGACAAAGAGAGAAGGTCAAGGGGGTCGCGTGGAGATGTCTAGGGGGTCGGCGAGGGAACCAGGCAACCAGAAGGTGGCCAGGGGTGGCATCGGCACTGGCCACCGAGCTGCTCCGTGCACTGGCATGAGGAGGAAGATAGGCATGCCCCTGGTGGGCTGGGCCGCCTTCTCCATTGGGCGAGGTAGGTGAGGTGAGTTTTCTGCTCTGTTTTACTTTACTGTTTTGTTTTATTTTATTGATTTATTTACCATTTTTCAAATCCAAAATATAATTCAAACTCATGTCAAATCTTTCTGAAATAATTTTATGTTACTTCATGGGCTATTCCAAAAGCACATAAAATATATCAGACATTTGACAATATATTCCATAGATTGAGAATATAAATCCGAATTCAAATACAATAGTGATTTAAATTTAGAGTCCAAATAATCCCTTAAAATGTTCCAAAATTTTGGTTTGATATATTGAAAGTGCGTTAAGACGACCTGAGGGGGGTGAATAGGCGATTTTTATAAATTCTTCACTGAGGAATTTCAAGGTGAGGAAATTCCTAAGCGAAGAACAACTTGCAGCGGAATAAGTACTCAGATGCAGACATGACATAACATAAGCATGGACATCATGATGAATTGAAAACAAGACACATAGTATAGAAAGCTTAAGAACAGGATAACACAGAATGAAGACAAACATACTAAAGAAATTGAACTGAGGATATTGAGAAAGTCTTAGGTCAAAGCCTTCAAATAGATATGAACAAGCACACAA
This sequence comes from Triticum dicoccoides, assembly GCF_002162155.2. NCBI lineage: Eukaryota > Viridiplantae > Streptophyta > Magnoliopsida > Poales > Poaceae > Triticum > Triticum dicoccoides. Next base: position 405,799,083 of record NC_041386.1, read on the forward strand.
CACAGTATTGAGGAAATGAAGGGGTTGAGGAAATAGAACAAGTAAGCCTGGTGAAGACGATGATTTGGTGGACCAGTTCCAACTAGTGTGACAGTTGTACGTCGAGCGGCTAAGTATTTAAACCTCAGGACACACAGTCCCGCACACACAGTCCTCACCGTATTCTCCTTGAACTAAGGTCACACAGACCTCGTCCAATAATTCGTGGTAAGTCTTCAGGTGACTTCCCAACCTTCACAGACTTGGTCACTCGGTGATCCACAATTTCCTCCTGGATGCTCTAGACCATGATGCCTAACCGTCTGGAGGATGCAAAGTCCTCAAAGGTAACAAGCGTCGGTTCCACTCAGGAACAATCTCTTCAGTGATGCTCAATCACTTTGGTTGTAGGTGTTTGGTTTGGGGTTTTTGGGTTTTTGGGTTTTTCCTCACTTGATGATTTTCGCTCAAAGTCCTCGGAGGATGGGATGCTCTCAATGACAAGTGTCAGTTTCTCGCGGAGCAGCCAACCAGCTAGTGGTTGTAGGGGGTGGCTATATATAGCCTAGGGAGCAACCCAACATGATAAGACATAAATGCTCTTCAATGATATGACTGTTAGGTGGGTAGATATTTTTGGGACAGCTGGTGCATAGCACAGCAATGGTCGGAATTTGACTATCAAATTCCTCAGGCTATCATGTTCCTCACTTGTAGGCAATCCATACTAGCGAATTCCTAACACCTCAGTTAGGACAAATTCCTCACAGACCAGAAGAACTTCGTCTCTGTCACTGAAGAAATTGACTAAACTCTATGAGATTTCCAATGGCTTCACTCGAAGGGATTGGTAGGTGTAGGATTTTGAGTTGAGCATCACTTGGAAACTTTTCCTTAGTTTTACCTCAACCCCCTTTAATAGTATGGTGTTTCCTATGACTCAAGAAAGAGAAAATGAAACTACAAAAACAAAAGTCTTCACGCTTCATATTCCTTGTATGAATAACAAGTCTTCACGGTCACACCAATTTCTTCACTTTCAAAGTCTTCAGAAATCCAAAGTCTTTAGTCGAAGACATTCATTTTTAGGGGTCGACTTTCTCTGTAAATATCAAACTCCTGATAGACTTATGGATCTATGCACACTCACAAACGCATTAGTCCCTTAACCTGTAAGTCTTCAATACACCAAAATCACCAAGGGGCACTAGATGCACTTACAATCTCCCCCTTTTTGGTGATTGATGAAAATATAGGTTAAGTTCTCAAATGGGGATAAACATATGAAGTGTAAATAAAGATATTAAGGAATTTGATCGCAAGATATAGAAGAACTCCCCCTAAAGATGTGCATAGTGAGGAATTTGCTTTTGAAGCAATGCACATTTGAAGAGTAGAATCATGGAGATCTCCCGCTATATCTTGTAATTCATACATGCATTTAACATATGATATGAAGAATTGGAAATGCATGATGAAATATGGTGACTGATGTGATTCAGCATGCGTGCATTAGCATATATGAGGAAATAGCATGCACAAGAACATAGCAAAAGTATCAGACCACCATCGGGTTTAAGTTTACAACTTGGTCCAATAAATCTTTAGAAGGGCGAGAGTTGTGACTTAGAAAAAAATGCCCATATATAGAGATCCGTTTGAAGACTAACTCAAATTTCTCCCCCTTTGTCATCTAATGACCAAAAGGGATGAAAATTGAGGACTAACGCTCCTGAAGAATATCATCACTGAGTCGATGACGGAGCACGAGCATTGTTGGAGTCGGTTGTTGAGGTAGGGCCTGCCGAAGTGTCATGCAAATCTTCATGCTCATCAGTAGCGCGCGATGAAGAATATGAGCTGACTACCAAGGAAGGAACTTTGGTTTTCTTGAATTTCTTCGCTGGTGATTGAGACCATTCAAAGTCCTGCTTGAAACCCATTTGCTTCAGATCTTCTTCACCATAGATATGAGACAGAACATCCCAGGTGCGATTGAAAACTTCATGGTGGTATAAGTGGTTCTTCTTCACTACATTGTGTGTACCAGTCATGTTGTGAAGAATAGAACCAAACTGACGCTTAACCCATTTGTGGTTGCGATCGACCTTCTGGTGAAGAATGAGGAGAGGCTCACGATCAGTCATCACCCTTGGAGCTGTGCCTTGAGCATTTTGCTTTGAGGCATTGGCGGCAGAGTCATGAGTGGTAGAGTCATCATTGGTGTAATATGATGCAGCTTTGCGGAACTGACCGTTCAATGGACGAACGCTTTCATCAATAATAGCAGTAGCCTTACCCTTTTCATCAGCTGAGGAAAATGTCCACTTGAGGACTACTATTGGGGGCAAGTAGCTGACATGATTCTGCAAATTAGCCTTGTTGTTGATTGAAGACCTTGATCTGAGGAATCTCATAATCCAAGGAGCGTAAGGCTTCAACTCAAAAGGGGACAAAGCTACATTTGCCAGAGTCCTCATGAAGAAATCATGGTAGTTGACAGGAATGACATGAATGAGGTTGAATAGCAGATTTTTCATGATACCAACGACCTCTTCTTCATTAGATTCGTGGTCCTTGATTGGACTGAAAGTCTTGGACAAGATGCGATATATAGTCCGTGGTACATACTACAATTCCTTCTCGAGGAATTTGGTTCTTGAGGCTTGACCGGGCTTCAGTGGCTTCATAAACACTTGCATATAATGGTTAGTAAGTTCAGGTTCATGATATATACAACGTGCACCTTCAAGGGGAGGACTGGCAGGTAGGGCATGAAGCAATTCAGAGGCCGGTGCTTTGAAGTGAGTATTCTCTGTCATCCAGTTTGTCACGACGGGTTTTCCAATAAAAATGTTTATTGAGAAACCAATCTTTTGAGTCCAGTATGAGAAAAATCCTCCTTACTGGTAGACAAATTCTTGATACAATAAGCCAGTAGCATAAAATATATTACAGGGTCGAGCTACGGTTGCTCAACCAAATTATTACAAGCACGCCAATAATTATACATAATGGCGGATATGACACAGTGGTGTGGAGGCATACTACTGACTCGAGGATAGGGTGGGGTGGTGGAAAATCACAGCGGGGAGTGAGATACATGACTCTAAAACTGGCATCTCATCGAGCATCGAGGTGAGGCTCGATGAATTTATTTGGTAGCGGAAGCGGATATAATACAGTGACCAAATCCAGGGTCGTACGAGACTGTCTGGGATTCCTCTAGGCGTCGGACTCGCTATCAAATTCTTCATCCATGAGATCGCCTTCGTCAGCATCTTGCCAAATCAACAAGCCAGGTGAGTACTTTGAAAGTACTCGCAAGACAGTTCGGACGTAAGATATAACAAATGCATGCATGGATGCGTCATGATTAATTTACCAATGCACATTCAAAATTTAGCAAGCAAGGTAAGTAAAAAGGGAATCGGCGGTAGTCTGCCTGAAGACCCAACAAAAAGAAATAATAGGAAACCGATCGGGTGTCTGAAGCGACGCCTCGAAGGGTGAACAAATAAATAAAGATCATGCCGCAGTCGGGCGTCTAAGCGACACCACGTAAAGGGCTTAAACTAAAAATAAAATACATGCGTGCCACAGTCGGACGTCGGGGCGACATCACAGAAAGGGCTGATATTGAAAGTAAATAACAGTACTGCCCTAGTCGGACGTCTAAGCAACATCGCAGAAAGGGCTTTTATTGAAAGTAAACAATAACAATGCCACAGTCGGACGTCTGAGCGACATCGCAGAAAGGGCTTTTATTGAAAGTAAATAATAACAATGCCACAGTCGGACGTCTGAGCGACATCGCAGAAAGGGCTTTTATTGAAAGTAAATAATAACAATGCCACAGTCGGACGTCTGAGCGACATCGCAGAAAGGGCTTTTATTCACAAGTAAATAATACTCATAATAAATATTCAATTCATGATAATAAACGAGTTAGTCCATCCACGGGAATAAACATTTAACCGGACTTAGCACTCATGTGATTCACCGGAGTCTCTGTCATCAAAGCTGACATTTGTCAAGATAAGATAATACCGAACTTGGACATGGAATAGATGATTCAAAGGAATATATGACTCTGCAGAGTTTGTACGAAATTTTTTCCCACAGCCAACGGATTTCCGTAGTCATGAAGGACTAGTTCTGTTTACGGTCTTTCGGAAGAAAACACAGCTAGCAAGTACACACCCATCCTACCTCTCGATGCCAGGAATCACCCTAGACATCGTCCAAGAAAAACTTTTGAGATGGGGAGATCACAATCTCGAATATCATGGGATCAAATTTATATACGGGCGCTCTAAGGGGTGCCCCCCTCTCGGTCCCAACCGGTAACACCCATGCCCCCTGACCGGATGACTGGCTTTAATCCAGGGCCATGGAACCATCATCATGGCCTCTCCTTTTGGTGTGTACCAAGAAAGCGGTTTGCAACTTACTAAGCCATATTCCTTGCGGAAACATGTGGTAGTACAGGGAAGGAAAAATGGAAGGAACTGGACAGATACGGGTTGACACTAAAGTCATATAGTCTGGCATAAGACTGGCATGCTACAACACTACCATCTTATCCATCCTCATGCCAACACATGGCCATGCATACTCACATCCATCCACTTATGGATTTTCGAAACTCACTTGCCTCAACGTTGCATGTAACATGACATTCGTCGGTATGCTCATCAACATGCCATGAAACTACTTAATGCAAACATGTCAAAACAATCATCATATCAAAACTTCAAACATGCTTGCCTGGTTCAGAGTAGTCGGAGCCTAGCTCGGTGAAGTTCGCGGTCCCGTCACCTCCTTTGGTATCTACGGTATAAAGAAACATACGCGCTCACGTAAATACCGTGAGGTGCACAAAATTATTCCAAATATTGTTCAAATAAATCTGATAAAAAACTAGACAAAATTCTAAGGAGGACAGAAAAAGAATCAATCAAAAATACTTTTTTGTTTAAAAGTTACAAGGGTTTTAGTCCAGGGACTCATCTGTAATGAAATAGAAAGTTCCCAGGGGCTAACTTATAAAAACAGAAAACGCTTCGATTGAGAATACGCTGGCCCAGAGGGGAGACGCATTTTGGCAGAAGACGTTTTCAGAAAATGGTTCCTTTAAAAGATCAGAGAGGCTGACAGGCGGGTCCCGCCCGTCAGGTTTGAAATTTCAAAATAGGCGGCAGAGCTCGACGGTGCCCGAGAGCCGCCGTGGTCGCCGGCGGCGATCCACGGCGAGGCAGGGGGATCGGAGGTTACCAACGTGCTCACCGTGTCCTTCCGTGTCGGTGGGTGGTGGTGGTGGTCGCCGGCGAGCACCACGTCGACGGCGGCCCTTGCTCCGGCGGACGGTGGTTCGGGCGTTGATGGAGCTCGCCGAGGAGGGCTGCAAGGATCGAATCGAAGTGGGGGTTAGCTCTCTGGTTGCTCGAGGATGTTACTGACGAAGTTTGGGCGCCGGGGATGGTCTCACCGGAGTGAATCAAGACGGAGGCCGAGGCGAAACGAGGCGGCCGGAGTCGAGGAAGAAGGGCCCCTCGAGGCTCTTCCAGTTGCTGGGCGGGGTCCAGTTTGGTGGTGGAGGTGTGCGGGGGCGAGAATGAGCTTGGGGCGCTATATATAGCCGGCCCGAGGCGGTTGCCGTGAACGGGATAAGTCCGGCGAGTGATTACGGCGGCGCTGTGGTTGGGCAGTTGGATTAGGGGCTTGGGCATCGACTAGATGAAGTAACGAGCCCATCCCGGTGCATAACTCAGCAAGGGGGGAGGAGGTTACGGCCTGTCCCAACAGAACGGCCGTATGGCACGTCGGCGGCAGGGAGCACGCCCTGCGTGTGCTAGGCCACGGCGACGGTGCTGCATGCGTGCGCTGGCAAGGGAGACGGCCACACGGAGCTCCCAGGTGGCTTGGGCGGTGCAGAACGGCGTTATGCCGTAGGGTGCCTTCTGTCGGCCGCCACGGGAGGTCCCGACACCACAGAAGACGCCGGCGAGGGCGGGCCAGCGTGCCACCGATGCCAGGAACCGGCCAAGCGTGCGTGTGATGCTCCGGACAGGGAGGAGGGGCTGTGCGCAACGCGCCAGGTGCACTGTCGACGCGTGACTGAACTCTGACGAAGGAAAAACGACACTGAACTCTGAAACTCTGAACTTTTCTAAAAATGGAGGGAAACAGTGCCGACCAGGTGTTCGACAGAATGATTTGGGTATGTAGGGGTTTCTCCTTGAGCTGAAACTTGGTGGCGTGGCCTCTCATTGCACCAGGAGGCTGCCTGAATTTTGGTAGAATTTTTGAGAAGAGGAGATATGAATTTCACCAAATTGGGCAAATCTGGTCCAAACTTGCAGAGACTGAAATTTGAAAAATTTGAAAAGAGGGAGAGTGGATCAAGATGGTTCTAGGTTGTGGATGCTAAGGACAATCCAGAGGAGTTGGTTTGAGATAAAAACTCAAAGGCAATGAGGTACTTGCTTTGAAAATTACTTAGGCTCATAATGAAAGACAGAATTGTTTTGGGAGATAAAATAAATGAAATAAAATTAAAAAATGGTTTGGACTTGATGGGACAGAGAATTTAGATTGTTCCAAAGTGGAGGGAGGGGTTTTGGGAGGTCTCTCCACATGAGGCAAAATAAAATCATGGGTGGTTCCAAAATGAGAGAAGCCCCAAAAACTCCTAGGGTTTTCCTTTTAAATGAAAATAATCAAATTCAAAAAAATACATTTGAGAGGAGAAGAATTCAGAAGAAAAGTTTCCATAATTCAAACACCCAATTTGAAAAGGATGTAAATGAAAATCCTTGCCAAAGGTGAAAGTTTTTAAGAGAGAGGTTTTCTGGAAAAAAATTAAATGGCCTCTCTTCAAAAACCAACAAGGTTTTTGCTAAAAACCAAAAGAAATTTTTGGAGTGTCACAACACCTACCCCCTTAGGAAAAATCTCGTCCCCGAGATTTCAGCTGATCGTTAAATAAGTGTGGATGCTCTGCCCAAAGAAAATCCTCTCTTTCCCAAGTTGCTTCACTTTCGGTGTGATTGCTCCACTGAACTTTGAAAAACTTGATGGTTTTCTGTCGGGTCCTCCTTTCAGACTTCTCTAATAATTGTACTGGACGTTCCCGATAGGTGAGGTCTGGCTGCACGTCAATGTTCTCATGGGATACTTGTTTCTCTGGGTTGCTTACGCACTTCCTCAATTGCGAGACGTGGAACACGTCGTGGACATCGGATAATTCTTTGGGTAAGTCTAGCTGGTAGGCTACAGTGCCCCTTCGTGCCACTATACAGAATGGTCCGATGAATCTTGGTGCTAGCTTTCCCTTAATCTTGAATCGTTGCAGGCCCCTCATAGGTGATACTCGTAGGTATACAAATTCACCGGGTTCGAATCTGACCTCACGATGTTTCCGATCGTAATAACTCTTCTGTCGGCTTTGAGCAGTCTTGAGTCGGTCCCTGATTAGCTTGACCTTTTCCTCGGCTTCTTTGAGCATGTCTGGGCCGAAGATACGGCTGTCTCCGGTTTTCTGACCAATTTAGCGAGGTACGACATCTCCGTCCGTATAGGGCTTCAAAAGGTGCCATTTGCAGGCTGGCCTGGTAACTGTTGTTGTATGCGAACTCGGCATATGGCAGGCTTTCTTCCCAACTGGTCCCATAGGTCAGGACACATGCTCTCAGCATGTCTTCTAGAATTTGGTTTACGCGTTCAGCCTGTCCATCAGTCTGGGGATGGTAGGCTGTACTGAAGGCCAGTTGAGTTCCCAGAGCCTGTTGTAAATGATCCCAGAATCTCGAGACGAAATGAGTGCCTCTGTCGGATATTATAGTCTTCGGGACTCCATGCAGACAAACTATACGGGAGAGATAAATCCTGGCAAGCCTTTGAGTGTTGTAGGTTGTCTTCACTGGAATGAAATGTGCCACCTTGGTTAATCTATCGGTGATGACCCATATGGCATCATTCCCGTGTCGTGACCGAGGTAGTCCGACAATGAAATCCATCCCTATTTCATCCCATTTCCACTCAGGTATTTTGTTTGGTTGCAGTAGTCCGGCTGGTCTTTGATGCTCAACTTTTATGTGTTGACAAGAATCGCAACATGCAACGAATGTGGCTATGTCCCTCTTCATACCGTGCCACCAAAATCTTTCCTGAATATCGTTATACATTTTGGTTCCTCCAGGGTGGATCGAATATGGGGCGGTGTGGGCTTCAGCTAGAATTTGCTGTTTGAGGTCCTCTATATTTGGCTCGCAGAGTCTGTCTCTGTACCATAATATTCCTCCATCGTCTATGACGAACTCCGAGGCCTTGCCCATACTCACCTTTCTTCTAATTCCTTCGATGCTGGGGTGACCAGGCTGAGCTTCTTTAATTCTCTCCACAAGGTCGGGCTGTATTTCCAAGTTTGATATGGTGCCTTCCGCGATCATTAACAAGTTGAGTTTGGCAAATTCTTGTTGGAATTCAGGTCTCAAGCTTTGCAGACTGTTTTCGTTGGAGCTGGGGTTCCGACTAAGAGCATCGGCCACTACATTTGCTTTTCCTGGATGATAGTGGATACCAACATCATAATCCTTTACCAATTCCAACCAGCGTCGTTGCCATAAGTTTAGTTCTGGCTGTGTGAAAATATATTTGAGACTTTTATGGTCCGTGTATATTTCACATCGGTTTCCAAGTAAGAAATGCCTCCATTCCTTGAGTGCATGAATGACTGCTGCCATTTCTAAGTCATGAGTGGGATAATTTTCCTCATGCTTGCGAAGTTGCCTTGAAGCGTATGCGACAACCTTGCCTTCTTGCATCAACATGCACCCGAGGCCCTTTCAGGATGCGTCACAATACACTTCAAAATTCTTGTGTATGTCTGGCACAATTAATACCGGTGCTGTCGTTAATTTCCGTTTTAGCTCTTGGAAACTTTTCTCGCAGGCTTCTGTCCATTCAAACTTCTTGTCCTTCTTGAGTAACTGCGTCACTGGCTTGGCTATGGTGGAGAATCCTTCAATAAATCTGCGGTAATATCCTGCCATTCCCAAGAAGCTTCGTATGTCCGTTACGCTGGCTGGTGACTTCCAGCCAAGTACGGCCCTGACTTTCTCCGGGTCCACTGCGATACCGTCTTGGGTCAGTACGTGGCCTAGAAAACCTACTTGTCTTAGCCAAAATTCGCACTTGCTGAACTTGGCATACAATTGATGTTTCCTGAGTTCTCCTAGCACAATCCTGAGATGTTCCGCGTGCTCTTCTGGTGTCTTGGAGTATACCAGAATATCATCGATGAATACCACAACGAACTTGTCCATAAACTTCATAAATACTTTGTTCATGAGGTGATCAAAATATGCGGGGGCGTTCGTTAATCCAAATGGCATTATTGTGAACTCATATAGTCCATATCTGGAGGTGAAGGCTGTTTTGGGGATATCTTCTGTTCGCACTTTTAATTGATGGTATCCTGACCTGAAGTCAATTTTTGAGAATACCTTGGCCTGAGCGAGTTGATCAAACAAATCGTTTATCCGGGGCATCGGGTATTTGTTCTTGACTGTGACCGTGTTAAGTGCTCGGTAGTCTATGCACAATCTCAGTGTTCCATCCTTCTTTTTGGCAAATAAAATTGGTGATCCCCAAGGTGAGGAGCTGGCTCGAATGTATCCCTTGTCCAGCAATTCCTTTATTTTTTTCTTCAACTCAATCAACTCGGATGGTGCCATTCTGTATGGTTTCTTGTATATGGGGGTGGTTCCTGGTGCTAGCTCAATGCTGAATTCTATCTCTCGGTCTGGTGGCATGCCTGGTAGTTCTTCGGGGAATACGTCTGGAAATTCACACACTACTGGAACCTTGTTTAGCTCAAAAACGTCCACCTTATTCAATCTCGGTTGCCTGGGTATTTTTCTTTATTTGGCTGACACTCTTATTGTCTTCCCGTGGTGGTGTGTGAGAATTACAGTCCGGTTGAAACAGTCAATAAAACCTTTGTTGGTGGTTAACCAGTCCATCCCTAGGATGACATCCAGTCCTTTATTTTCCAATACAATATGATTGGCGTGAAACTTAAATCCTTTGAACTCAATAACCACATCTTGATAGTAACTCTGAGTAACATGCTCAATCCCAGGGGACTTGATGATCATGGATTTTTCCAAGGGAAACATCGAAAAATTATTTTGCAAAGCAAAACTTTTCGAGATGAATGAGTGAGAAGCTCCAGAATCAAACAAAACCATGGCAGGTATTGTGTTGACAGGAAACGTACCGAGTATGATATCCGGGGCATTCTGTGCTTCTTCTTTGGTCACGTGGTTCAGATGACCCTTCCTGTGGTTGTTGTTGGGGTTGAAATTGTTTCGCTTGGGTGCTGAATTATTGCCACCGTTGTTCGACTTTGGGGTCGAGTTCCTTGGCTTGGGGCACTGCTTGGCATAGTGCCCTTCCTCTCCACAAGCGTAGCAAGTAACGCCTGGGTGATATGTGAACTCCTTGTCCCTTTCATGGAAATTCTTGGTTGGGCGTGAGACGTTTGTCATAGGTTTGTGTGTCCCACCTTTCTGAAAATCTGTCTTGCTCCGGTGGTTGCGCGCAAGAGTAGTCTGGTCTCTTTTTCGCTTGCGGAAATCCTCCAAGCTACGTCTCTCATTTTCCAAAGTAATGGCTTTGTCCACTAGTGTCTTAAAATCTGGAAAAGTGTGCACGACCAGTTGGCATTTAAGCGCGGGCGCCAGACCGTCAAGGAATTTCTCCATCTTCTTGCTTTCAGTCATACGCTCTTCATTGGCGTAGCGAGACAATAGAGTAAATTGACCGTTGTAATCTGACACTATCATGTTCCTTTGTTTGAGGTCATCGAACTCTCGCTTCTTGATTTTCATAATACTATTAGGAATGTGTGCACCATGGAAACCTTCCTTGAAATCATCCCAGGTTATATCACTTTTGTTGTGGTGCATGTGCAGAAAATTCTCCCACCATGATGCAGCTGCTCCTGTGAGATAGTGCGGGGCATATAGTACCTTCTCGGGGTCTGAACATTTTGCAATAATTAATTTTCTCTCCACATCTCGAAGCCAATCCTCGGCTTCAAGAGGCTTGTCAGTATGAGAAAATGTTTGGGGATGTGTCTTCTGTAGCTTAGATAACTTGGAATGCTGCTGATACTGTCCATGGTGATTTCCCATGTTGATGACTTGGTTCATCATTTCCCGATGTTGTTGCTGACTCTGCTCATAAAGGCGGCACATTTGAGAAAGTGCCGTTTCACTGACCGGTTGACTCGACTGCTCTTGTGCGAAATTGTGGCCTGGTTGAGTGTCATAATTTTGACTTGACCGCCCTTGTGTGAAATTGTTGCCCGGTCGAGTGCCATAATTTTCCTCTGGTGGAGTTGGCATGGAGCGAGTCCAAGGACGAGACATTTTTCACTCTGTGGATATATTTTGTAAAACCCATAAGAAAAGCGAAAAGGGTCGCAAAAACAATTCCATAAATGCACAAAGCTGGCAAATAAATTAAATAACCAAGCTTACTTAAGAAAAACAAATCGATTTGTGCATGGAGAAGGACTGCTCATTACATATCTTACACGCGGGCGGTAATTATACAATACATCACTCAGGATATGCGCACATAATCCTGTCATGTTATTTAGGCTAGTGCACTTCTCCCAGTTCCTACATGATGCACAAACAAGCTACTTCTCACAACTTATGTACACATAAACATATCGTACAACGCGGTACATCGCATGGCGGCTAAACGTACTCAGTCGGAGATGTTGACAATCTCCTTTGCCCTGCCGAGGGTGAGGCATAGCGAGGCTGGGGACTCGACTTCCTCATCACTGATAGGCTCCATACGTGTAGTGCTGCGCCGGGTGGACGGAGCGGGCGCCAGGGGCGGAACAACACGAATAGGAGTGGGCGCGAAGGGTGGTGCAGTGCGCACTGGAGTGGGTGCAATGACTTGGTTAAACTCTTCGGTGGTAGGCAGGCGGCGAGTAGGTGCATAAGATGCTGAGGACGAGACAAAAGTCAGTGGCGGTGCGGTGGGCAGGAGCTCCCTCCTGTTGGCGGCACAACCATGGACTGAGTCCATGCGGGCAGCCACGAAGTCGTCCACCAGGTTGTCGAAGGCTGCCTCCAGGGCCAGGAGATACTCAATAAGCATCTCAAAAGCCTCGCCTCGTTCTCCTCTGGGGCAGGAGAATGCGTAGTGACAGGTGTAAGGCACATGGCATGGAAGATAACGGTAACGATGAGCCTTCATCACGGGAAGGACATCCCTGAGACGAGCTATCGCCTCGCGGGCTGCCATCTGCATAGCATGCCTCTCCGTAGGCATGGCTCTTCCCAAGAACCGGAAGCGGCGTAACTCACCACGCCCTCCCTTGAACTGTACCGCGGCCTGGTGCATGGTCAGACTGTCGTTGACTCGGTGCTGGCAGAGTGTGAAGACTGGGCGCACAGATGGCCCCATCGCGACCTGAACGATGAAGGAGAGAAGCTTGACGAACCCATCGGGCATGTTGGCGAAGGTCTGAGACTCGCAGCTGTTGTTGGCCATCTACCAAAGTAGGCAAAAATTCTGAATGGTCAGATCAGAAATTTATGCTGACTGTTAGAAAATGACTACAATTGCAAAAATATGATTTAGCTCTAGCATGCTAATAACCAATTAGCGATCGCACCTAGTGGCTTCCTACAGTCAGCCTGGCTCTGATACCAAGCTTGTCACGACCGGTTTTCCAATAAAAATGTTTATTGAGAAACCAATCTTTTGAGTCTAGTATGAGAAAAATCCTCCTTACTGGTAGACAAATTCTTGATACAATAAGCCAGTAGCATAAAATATATTACAGGGTCGAGCTACGGTTGCTCAACCAAATTATTACAAGCACGCCAATAATTATACATAATGGCGGATATGACACACTCGTGTGGAGGCATACTACTGACTCGAGGATAGGGTGGTGGTGGAAAATCACAGCGGGGAGTGAGATACATGACTCTAAAACTGGCATCTCATCGAGCGTCGAGGTGAGGCTCGATGAATTTATTTGGTAGCGGAAGCGGATATAATACAGTGACCAAATCCAGGGTCGTACGAGATTGACTGGGATTCCTCTAGGCATCGGACTCGCTATCAAATTCTTCATCCATGAGATCGCCTTCGTCAGCATCTTGCCAAATCAACAAGCCAGGTGAGTACTTTGAAAGTACTCGCAAGATAGTTCGGACGTAAGATATAACAAATGCATGCATGGATGCATCATGATTAATTTACCAATGCACATTCAAAATTTAGCAAGCAAGGTAAGTAAAAAGGGAATCGGCGGTAGTCTGCCTGAAAACCCAACAAAAAGAAATAATAGGAAACCGATCGGGTGTCTGAAGCGACGCCTCGAAGGGTGAAAAAATAAATAAAGGGCTTAAACTGAAAATAAAAGACATGCGTGCCACAGTCGGACGTCGGGGCGACATCACAGAAAGGGCTTATATTGAAAGTAAATAACAGTACTGCCACAGTCGGACGTCTGAGAGACATCGCAGAAAGGGTTTTATTGAAAGTAAATAATAACAATGCCATAGTTGGACGTCTGAGCGACATTGCAGAAAGTGCTTTTATTGAAAGTAAATAATAACAATGCCATAGTCGGACGTCTGAGCGACATCGCAGAAAGGGCTTTTATTGGAAGTAAATAATAACAATGCCACAGTCGGACGTCTGAGCGACATTGCAGAAAGGGCTTTTATTCACAAGTAAATAATACTCATAATAAATATTCAATTCATGATAATAAACGAGTTAGTCCATCCACAGGAATAAACATTTAACCGGACTTAGCACTCATGTGATTCACCGGAGTCTCTGTCATCAAAACTGACATTTGTCAGGATAAGATAATACCGAACTTGGACATGGAATAGATGATTCAAAGGAATATATGAGTCTGCAGAGTTTGTACGAAATTTTTTCCCACAGCCAACGGATTTCCGTAGTCACGAAGGACTAGTTCCGTTTACGGTCTTTCGGAAGAAAACACAGCTAGCCAGTACACACCCATCCTACCTCTCGATGCCAGGAATAACCCTAGACATCGTCCAAGAAAAACTTTTGAGACGGGGAGATCACAATCTCGAATAGCATGGGATCAAATTTATATACGCACGCTCTAAGGGGTGCCCCCCTCTCGGTCCCAACCGGAAACACCCATGCCCCCTGACCGGATGACTGGCTTTAATCCAGGGCCATGGAACCATCATCACGGCCTCTCCTTTTGGTGTGTACCAAGAAAGCGGTTTGCAACTTACTAAGCCATATTCCTTGCGGAAAACATGTGGTAGTATAGGGAAGGAAAAATGGAAGGAACTGGACCGATACAGGTTGACACTGAAGTCATATAGTCTGGCATAAGACTGGCATGCTACAACACTGCCATCTTACCCATCCTCATGCCAACACATGGCCATGCATACTCACATCCATCCACTTATGGATTTTCGAAACTCACTTGCCTCAACGTTGCATGTAACATGACATTCGTCGGTATGCTCATCAACATGCCATGAAACTACTTAATGCAAACATGTCAAAACAATCATCATATCAAAATTTCAAACATGATTGCCTGGTTCAGAGTAGTCGGAGCCTAGCTCGGTGAAGTTCGCGGTCCCGTCACCTCCTTTGGTATCTACGGTATAAAGAAACATACACGCTAACGTAAATACCCTGAGGTGCACAAAATTATTCCAAATATTTTTCAAATAAATCTGATAAAAAACAAGACAAAAATCTAAGGAGGACAGAAAAAGAATCAACCAAAAGTACTTTTTTGTTTAAAAGTCATAAGGGTTTTAGTCCAGGGACTCATCTGTAATGAAACAGGAAGTTCCCAGGGGCTAACTTATAAAACAGAAAACGCTTCGATTGAGAATACGCCGGCCCAGAGGGGAGACACATTTTGGCAGAAGATGTTTTCAGAAAACGGTTCGTTTAAAAGATCAGAGAGGCTGACAGGCGGGTCCCGCCCGTCAGGTTTGAAATTTCAAAAGAGGCGGCAGAGCTTGACGGTGCCCGAGAGCCGCGGTGGTGTCGGGGAAACTGATCCACGAACACCTATGGGGCCGGCGGACCGAGCCCCTTTCGGTTCGGCGGGGGGCGGAGATCGCACAAAGAGCGGATCGAGGCGAAGCACACGAGCAGTTTACCCAGCTTCGGAGCTCTCCGGAGAGATAACACTCCTACTGCTGCTTGTCTGGTTGTATTATCTGGTGTTCTTGCTCTCCAAAGCGAGAGTGCGATGTTCTCTGGGCTACGAATGAATCGAAGCCGACTGTCCGAACCTACGAGCCGAACCCCCTCTACGTTGCGCATGGGCCTCCTTTTATACACTAAAGGGGTCACCAACAGGTGGCAACGCAGAGGAGGGTAAAAACGTAAAAAGCGAGGTAGTTGATACAGTTGCTTGTACAGTGCACCCTACCTAACCCTGACGGCAGGGGACAAGGGCATTAAATGCCTGTCTGAGTCGCCCGAACAGTGCAGAAAAGGACCGTTAGGGGCGCCACCGTTCACCACGATGGTGATCTTGTCAGCTTCGCATGCCACTGCGCACCGCTGGCTGCACAGCCTCCCGCCACGCGTGCCCGGAGAGGCCCCCAGAGCGACACGTTGGTGGATGCGCTGGAGCATGGACGCAGAGTGGCCGCCTGCCGCGGCAAGCGCCTTGCTGCTGTCGTTATCTTGTCGGGTCCGGAAGCTTGTCGCTCACCGGGCCTCGAGGTACCTTGGTTTGTCTTCCCGGCAAGCTCCTCTTGCCGGGGCCTTGTTGCCTTGCCGGAGCGCATGGCGCGTCGCGGCAAGTTCATTGAAGCACCTTGGTTGGCCTTCCCGGCAAGCTCCTCTTGCCGGGGTCTTGTCTCCTTAGCTTAAATACTTTGTTCTTGGATGGCTCCAAGGGAACCTTGGGGGATCTTGGCGATCACCCGGCAAGCCTTTGCCGCGGGGTGCTGCAACTGCCCGTGCACAAGTTCGGGGTACTAGGGTACCCCTATTCTAGTACACCGACAGGAGCCCACGGGCCTGGGCCAGACACGGTGCCGAGCGCTATTGGGCCAGGCCCAAGACAGGGCATGGGCACACGCGGGCTGGGCCACGCCAAATCTTGTTCCGTATCCACCGCACTCTCCCATAACGGCACGCGTTGAATGCGGCATCGTGGGAGAGATCGTGGGTGGCTGTTTATTTGGAAGGCCGAAACGTCCGCCCCGTCCCTCTTTATAAGCAGAGGAAACAGGGGCAGTTCGTTCCCCCTCGCTGGTTGCTGCTACTACTTCTTCACAAACTCCGCCGCTCCCCCCTTCTTCTCGAAGCCGAGAGAGCAGCGTTCCCCCCCCATTGCCACCAGCATCACCACGCCGTCGACCTTCTCCACCACCTCCGCCATGGCCCCGAAAGCCAACAAGGGAAAGGGCGTGAAGTCGGCCGAGGCGCAGCGGCTCGCGGCGCTGCGGAAGGAGCAGGCGGTCTTCACCCCCCAGCTCGGCGTGCAGGAGCTGAGGGAGTACTTCTACCTCTTTTGGGCGACGGAGACGCGTGCGCATCCGCGCACGAGGGTACTCCCGGCCGCTTCCTCGGAGTCGGCTCCAAATGGGTACCCGTTCTTCCCGCTATTCTTCTATTGCGAGCTCTGCCCGCCCTTCTCGGAGTTCTTTTGTGACATTATGAACACATATGGCTTCCGCCTCCTTGACTTCACCCCCAATGCTGTCCTGACCATGGCAGTTTTCGCACACTTGTGCGAAAACTTTGTCGGAGTCCACCCTAGTGTAGCCCTTTTCCGCCATTACTTCATGCCTCGGGTAGAGAGAGGAGAGCCGCTTGCGGGAGGGATTGCTTGGATCTCGAGAGTCGGCAAGAAGGATGCGTACTTGGAGGGTGAGCTCCGCAGCAAGTGGGAGGAGTAGAGAGCGGAGTGGTGTTGGATCGTCCAGGAGGATCCGCAGCCCTTCACCGCCGTGCGCCAAACTCCAATAGTGCGCGGCAATGACTGGAGCAACGTGGCCCCGGAAGACGAGAGGCTGAAGATCGCCATCACTAGGATTCTTCGCCTCAGGCTTGCCGGGCTCACCGTGGGTGCTGTCGGGGCAGATTTCCTCCGCCACCGCATTGCCCCCTGCAGGAGAGGGGGAGGCCCGCCTGGGAATTCAAGAATTCGGCGGACATTATGAGGCTGCGGCCGGGCCTCAACTACAACTTCACCGTCTTGGAGTTGGATGCAATGCTCTTGGAATTATTCAAACGCGACCCCCAGCACCCGTTCACATTGCCGAGGGGTGTAGTTCCTTTGTGCAATAACTCTTCGCTTGACCGGATCCGCACCATGATGCCGTTGTGCGATTCACATGGCATCGTCCCAACTTGGCAAGAGCCTGCGGATGACGTTGTGCAAGCGTTCTTCCACACCTTGGAGGAAGTGCCGGTCCGCGCCAACGAGCAAAAGAGCCTCACCCGTGACACCACGACGAGGAGCTGCAACTCATCGCTACTAGGGCGGAAGAGGCTGCGGCCGCAGCTGCTGCAGGTGTGTTTGGGTTTACTGTGGAAGAGGCGGAGGCTGCAGAGGCGGCAAACCTTGCCGAACTCGCGGAGTTCATGGGCGAGGAGGAGCCTGCCGGTTCCGAAGCCGAGTCGAGGCGCCTTCGCAGGGCCGGGGACGCAGCGGGGCGGCAACCGGCTCCACAGCCACCGAGCCGCACGACGCGCTCTACCGCGGCAAGCAATGTTGCCGTGGGAGCGCCTCACGCAACAGCGGCAACTGGAGCGGGATCTTCCCGGGCCACCATCACTGCCCCCGCCAAGCGGGCAAGGGATCCTACTCCTCCGCCTCGCCGCACCGGAGGAGGGCCGGACTTCGATCTTTCCGCGCTCAGCTCCGACGAGGAGGAAGAAGAGTGAGTTTCTTTGGTGCCCTTATACTCCTTCAATCTTGCTGTTTATATCTTGTATCTGACTTGCTCCAATCTGGACTCTTTTCTTTTCAGAACACTGGCCCAGAGAGCGGCGAAGAGGGCCAAGGCCGCAGTGATCGTCATCGAGGATGACCCCATCGCGTCGGCAGGAGGTGGGCCCGAGACCACCTTGACGGACCCGGCAATCACCCCTCGGAGCAGCCCCCAGCGCAGCCCCCAGCGTAAGTTCATAGTTTAGCCTTCTGCTGTCGGGCGCGCTTGAGTGCTTTTTCCTTTGTTGATATCTTGCTTGTTGACTTGTGCAGGAGCAGAGCAGCCTCATCAGGAGCACCCGGAGGCCGGTCCCGAAGTGCCACCTGCTTCGACTGCGCCGCCAAGGGAGGAGTCCCCGGCAAGGGAGCGCTCTCCGGCAAGGGGGGACTCTCCGGCAAGGGACGGTACTGCTGATCCTGCGATGACCGAGGCCGCAACTGAAGATTTTGGCGCAGGTAATCCACTTGCCCAAAAACTTTCCCTTGGGTTCTGCTTCTTTCGTTTTTCATTTCTTGGATTTTTTGATTGATTTTCCTCCCCTCTTCGTTCTTCAGACCCATCTTCGGCCGAGCCAATGGAGACAGAGGGCGCCAGCGAGGAAGGTGCCGGTGCTGATGTGACCGCCGGCGAGGAGGCCGCCGGGGCTGCTGCTGTGGAAGCCGGCGAGGGGTCGGGCGATCGGACTGACGACCCTGAGGTCGCAGGAGCGCCGGGCGCTGCGCCGACCGCCGAACCCTCTGCCGCTTCCGTGGAGCCGGGCTCCGAGGAGCCCCAGCCCGGCGCCTACTTGCAGGCCGGTGACAACATCTTCATCAAGCTGCCCTGGGCGTCGAGCTCCAGGGCGCCGGTCGAGGGGGAGACTTTTGACGGGGAGGTGCTCGCCTCTGCTGGACTGTCATTGGTCGACGCGCCCGGCAGCAGCAGTGGCGAGCCTGAGGAAGAGCAGCTGTTGCGGAAGCTGCTGTCACTCTACCGCACCCGGCAAGCCAAGCTGGCTTCCCAGGAAGCACTTATCGCGAAGGCGGGAGTTGACATGGAGAAGCGCGCGGAGGAGCTCCGGGGACAAAATCAAGAAGCTCTTCGGTCCCTGGCGCAGGAGCGGGAGCGAGTTGATGAGGAGCGCATGGCCTTTCTTCTCGAGAAGGCCGAGGCTGAGGAGGAACAAAGACTTGCTGCCGAGAAGCAGTCCGCACGGGAAGGCGAGCTAGTGCAATGGAAGGCCCACCTCGACAGCTACGAGGAAGAGCTCGCCGAGCGTGAGCGAGCACTTGGCGGGGCGCTCAAGGAGGCAAAGGATGCCGCGGCAACTGCAGAGGCCGCCAATAAAGAGCTAGAGGAGAAGGTGGCACGGCTGGAGGCCGATATTGGGAAGAGCGGCGAGGAGCTTCCCGCGCTCAAGCGTGAGCGCAAGAAGGATGCTGCCGCCCACGGCGAGCTGCAAGGCCTTCTCGCTGAGAGGGGCAAGGAGCTCAGCGCCGCCAAGGATTCCAAAGCAGACCTAGAGCTGAAGCTGGCCACGCTGACGCAGACGCTGGAGGCCGTCAAGGAGCGGGAGAAGACCTTTTCGGAGAAGGTCAAGGCTGACGCGGCGCTGCTGGAGAGCATTGCAGTTACCCAGAACTCGTTCAGAGACACAGTGGAGCACTGGACCGAGGGCCTGGTGAACACTGCCGCCGTCATCAACGAGGAGCTGGTGCAGCTGGGGATGGAGGATTTTGGGTATCCTTCCGACGAGAGTCTTCAACCCAGTGCCAAGCTCAGCCTGTTCTTCAAGGGCGTGGCGACGGCACTCCAGCGGCTCCGGGAGAGGATCCCGAAGCAGCTGGCCGACGAGTCGCGCAAAATCTGCGCCGGGGTTCTCCAGAAGGTGCTGATGAAGGTAGCCTTCCGCAATCCAGGCCTCAGCTTCACCAACGTCCTCAGGTCCTTGCCGCCTGACGCCGATCTGGATGCACTCAAGGCCCTTGTCGCACCCATTGTGGACAAGGTGAGCGAGATCAAGCGAGTCGAGGGCGGACGCGTAGATTAGGCCGCCCATTTCTTCTTTTCCCTTGTCGCTGCTAGTCATGTTATGAGAACAGTCTGTTAGAGCTGCGACAAGTTATTTTTGTAATATAACTTTATTTCTGTTATCAATTGCAATGTTATTTCCTCTACTAGATTCCTTCCCTTGTATGTTTTTACCCTACGCTTCTAGGGCACTTGTCGGCGCAGGCGCCCGAGCCGCGAGCGCTGAGTGCGGGACTTCAGCAGCCTGCTGGCGGCGCTGCTTCCGACAAGAAACCTTGTCACGACTAGATGCAGCATGCTTAAGCTGTTGAGCAGACTCGAAACAAAGTAAGGACGCAACTAGCCACGAGTTGGTTCCTCCGCACACAGGTTTTCCATACAAAGCAGGGTCGTTCGAGGAAGATAACTCAAAAATTTAAAAAGTGATTGCTCAAACTTTGGCAACTTAGCTTTTCTGTCATTTGCTTCCCGGTAAGGCAAGTCTTTGCTTGAACGACGCCTGGCCCATACCACAATCTTCTCCTTTCCCCCCCGGCAAACTTGTGTGCGGGAGAACCTTCTTTTCCTTTAAGAGAAAAAGAAAGAAGAGAAAATAATAATATGGAGCTCTTCGGCTCGTTACTGCTTACCGGATGTAGGTGCTGCACAAAGTGTCAGATAATCGCATGCAAGAAAGGAGCTAACGCATGAAATGGACAAGCTGTGCGGAGCACATGGGGTTTTACTTATGCACGGGATCTGCGCCTGGCTTTGTACAAAGGATTACATGCAACAGCGGCAAGACTTGTACAAAAGGTGGTTGCCAGAACGGGTTCCGGCCACCGCGCCTTATGGGAAAAACTTACGAAGATCTTCTATGTTCCAGGAGTTGCTCACTGGAATGCCATCCTCGGTCTCAAGGCGGACAGCACCAGGCCTTGTGACTCGTCTCACCCGATAAGGGCCTTCCCACTTCGGCGTCAACTTGTTGGAATTTTTGGCGGACTGAACGCGCCGAAGAACAAGGTCGCCTTCGAGCTTCTGGCTTTAACTTTGCGGCTATGATAGCGGCGCAAAGCTTGCTGGTATCGAGCAGCTCGTACAGCAGCCTGAAGACGATCTTCCTCAAGGAGCAGCGCGTCGTCTTGCCGCAGTTGTTCTTGCTCGAGCTCATCATAAGCGAGCACTCGAGGCGATCCGTATACGTGTTCCGTGGGGAGAACTGCCTCTGCTCCATAGACTAGAGCGAAAGGTGTCTGGCCAGTGGCTCGATTTGGCGTCGTTCTGATCAACCAAAGAACCACCGACAGCTCCTCGACCCAGTTCCTTCCGCACCTGTGCAGCCTGTCGAAAGTTCTGGTCTTGAGCCCGCGCAGCACTTCAGCATTTGCCCTCTCTGCTTGACCGTTGCTTCTCGGATGAGCAACAGAAGCGAAGCAGACCTTGGTGCCAAGGTCTTGGACGTACTGCATGAAGGTGCGGCTCGTGAATTGCGTGCCGTTGTCGGTGATGATCCTGTTGGGAATCCCAAAACGGCAAACGATCAACCTGAAGAACTTGACTGCTGACTGTGCTGTCACCTTCCTCACTGGCTGCACTTCCGGCCACTTTGTGAACTTGTCGATTGTGACGTACAAGTACTCAAAGCCCCCGACAGCTCGGGGGAAGGGGCCGAGGATATCGAGCCCCCAGACCGAAAATGGCCAGGATAAAGGGATCGTCTGGAGAGCTTGAGCTGGCTGGTGTATATGTTTGGAGTGGAACTGGCACGCTTCACACTTGGTTACTTGTGCAGTTGCATCCTGGAGGGCCGTCGGCCAAAAGAAACCTTGCCAGAAAGCTTTGCCGGCAAGTGCTCTTGCGCCAATGTGGTGGCCACATATGCCTCCATGTATCTCCGCCAACAGCTTTTGTCCATCTTCCCGGTGAATACACTTCAATTTCACACCATTGAGTCTTCTTCTGTACAGTATGCTATCGACAAACTGGTACATACTTGACTGCCGGGCTACTCTTTCCGCTTCTTCTTGTTCTTCGGGAAGTTCTCCTGTCTGAAGGAAATGGAAAATCTGCTGTGCCCATGCTAGAGCTTGTGGCTCGACAACAAGGACTAAAGGCGCATCTGCTGCTGCGGGAACATCTGCTTCTACGGCAAGGGCTTGCGGCCCTGCCGGAGCTTGATGTTCCCCGGCAAGCTTGCCGGAGCAAAACTTGTCGGGAGCGTCTGCTTCAACGGAACAAACCATTAGGCTTGCCGGAGCAGACTGCCCCTCAGCATCCATGGTGTTGATCTTGGGGACTTTCTTGGCGGCGGCTTCGGGGAGCTCTGCCGGAAAGTAGTCACCAGAAACTAACTTCCTCTTTTTGCTTTGTCCAGTTGATGGTGTTACGGATGGTTGAGTCAACTTAAGCACAAAGATCCCTGGTTCCACAGGTAACTTTAATGCAGCGCACTTTGACAGACCATCAGCAATATCATTCTGAGCTCTTGGGATATGCTCCATTTGTAGGCCTTCAAAGTGCTCTTCTAGCTTCCTCACTTCATCGACATATGCTTCCATCAACGGACTCTGGTAGATCTTGTTCACTTGTCGGACGACAAGCTGTGAGTCACCCCTGACAATGAGCTTCTTGATCCCAAGGTCTGCTGCGATTCTGAGACCGGTAAGTAATCCTTCATACTCTACTGTATTGTTGGTTGCTTGCTCTTTGGGAAAGTGCATCTGGACTATCTACTTGAGGTGCTCTCCGGTGGGTGCGACAAGCAGCACGCCTGCACCGGCGCCTTGCAGCGAGAAGGCACCATCAAAGTACATCAGCCACTCTTTGTTTGCCTCTTTGACGGGGATGCTCGTTTCTGAAATTCCTTCATCTGGGGTTGGTGTCCACTCTGCTACGAACTCTGCCAATGCTCTGCTTTGGATAGTTGAAGTGCTCTCAAATTTGAGACCAAAGCTTGACAGTTCCAGCGCCCACTCGACAATCCTGCCCATTGCTTCTGGATTTTGCAGTATCCTCTTCAGCGGAAAGCGAGTGACGACTGTGATCTCATGTGCTTGGAAGTAATGGCGCAGCTTTCTCGAGGCCATGAGGAGGCCGAAAAGCAACTTCTGCACACCAGAGTACCTTGATCTGGCCCCCTGCAGAAGAGAACTGACAAAGTAAACTGGGCGCTGCACCATTCTCCTTGGCATCTCATCATGCTCCTGCGCAAACCCATGTTTGTCGGGACTAGAGCTTGTCGGCGAAGCCCCCTGCTTGTCGCTGGATGGATCTGCCATGGTTGCTGGCTCATCATCCGCCTCCCTCTCCGCCACTAACGCAGCACTAACCACTTGATTGGTTGCTGCTATATACAGAAGCAACTTCTCTTGCAGCTTAGGTGCGACAAGCGTTGGAGTGGAGGACAGGTATCTCTTCAAGTCCTGCAGCGCAGGCTCCGCTTCCGGAGTCCATTTCATTGGACCTGCCCTTTTCAAAATTTTGTAAAATGGCAGGGCGCGCTTAGCAGATCTAGAGATAAACCTGCTGAGAGCAGCCACGCAACCGGCAAGCCTTCGTACATCCTTGACGCGCTTTGGTGCTTCGATCTGCTCGATGGCTTTGATTTTGTCAGGATTGGCTTCAATTCCCCGCTGAGACACGAAGAACCCGAGAAGCTTGTCGGAAGGAACTCCAAACACGCACTTCTCGGGGTTAAGCTTGAGGTTGATCTTGCGCAGGTTTGCAAATGTTTCGTCTAAATCTTGAATCAAGGTCGCCTTGTTCTTGCTCTTGACCACTATGTCATCCATGTAAGCTTCCACATTTCTGTGTATTTGTGGCTCAAAAGCATGGTGGACTACCCTTGCGAATGTTGAACCAGCATTCTTCAATCCGAAAGGCATCCGCACGAAGCAGTACGTGCCACACGGGGTGATAAATGCGGTTTTCTCTTCATCCTCTTTGGCCATGAAGATCTGATGATATCCTGAGTATGCATCAAAAAACGAAAGCAAATCACATCCGGCTGTGGAGTCAACAATCTGGTCAATACGCGGCAAGGGAAATGGGTCTTTGGGACAAGCTTTATTAACATCAGTGAAGTCAATACAAAGTCTCCATTTCCCATTAGCCTTGCGCACAACAACAGGATTGGCCAACCACGTTGGATGGTGTACTCCTCTGACAAGGCCTGCTGCTTCCAACTTCTTGATTTCTTCTGCGATGAATTCTTGGCGCTCTACTGCCTGCTTCCTGACCCTCTGCTTGACGGGCCGCCCATGAGGACAGACGGCAAGGTGGTGCTCAATCACTTTCTTGGGAACACCGGTGATATCAGACGGTTGCCACGCAAACACGTTGACATTCGCCCGCAGGAAAGCAACGAGCGCACTTTCCTATTTGGGGTCAAGAGTGGCGCTGATGGTGAAGGTACCACCAGTGCCATCCTCCTTGGCGGACACCTTCTTAGTCTCAGGTGGAGCTGCCATTGCCTTCTTACACTTGCCGGTGGAGCTCGATGGTGCGTCCTCGACGATAGCGCAGCACTCCGAAGAGGTGCGCTTGCCGGAGTGGGCATCAGAGCTCTTGCCGGACTTGGTCTTCTTCTTCCCCCCGGGAGCTTCAGCGGCAAGTGTCCTTCGTTCTGCTGCGGCTGCTGCTTCCCGGTAGATCTTGTCGGCACAGATAAGAGCATCCTTCTTGTCGCCAGGGACAGAGATGACACTTATTGGGCCTGGCATTTTCAGTACGTTGTATGCATAGTGAGAGGCTGCCATGAACTTGGCGAGTGCCGGACGGCTAAGGATTCCATTTTAAGGTAATGGAAAGTTGGCAACGTCAAACGTGACCCTCTCAGTCCTGAAGTTCAGCTCACTGCCAAATGTTACCGGCAACATGATCTTTCCCTTTGGCTTGCTCCTTCCCGGGTTGATTCCTTGAAATGTGCCGGTCTCTTCGAGCTCGCTGTCAGGGATCTGGAGCTTCTGGAGCACTATGGAGGAGATCAAGTTCAAACCGGCCCCGCCGTCAACTAGCATCTTAGTGACCTTGAGGTTGCGGATTGTTGGTGAAACCAACATCGGCAAGCACCTGACCGCAGTTATGCGATCTGGGTGGTCCTCAATATCAAAGATGATAGGCGTGCCGGACCATTTCAGAGGCTTGCGTGACTCGACGGGTGGTTCTGCTGCATTAACTTCCCGCACCCACTGCTTGAGCTGGCGGTGCGAGGCATGCAGAGAAGCACCACCGTCAACGCACAGGACCTCTGTGGCTTTCTGGAACTCCTGCTCATCAGTCTCCTCATCATCCATATCTTCATCGTCGCCGTCATCTTCATCCTTGTCGCGGCCGCGAGGAGGTCTGTCTCCTTGCCGCTGCTTGGCCTTGCCGCGGCGTCCTCCTCGACCGGGACGTTTCTTGCCGGATCCACCAGCTCCTTCCTGGGCCTTCTCTTTATCGCGCCGCTCGTATTCAGCTTTCTGTTGCTCAACAAGCTGCTCGACTCTCTTACAGTTCTGAAGATCATGGCCCTTGGTGCGGTGAATCTTGCAATACTGCTTGTTGGTGCCATCCTGCTTGTCAGCGACCGCTACCTCTGCGGCAACCTCCTTGCCGGAGTCACCAGCTTTGGCTTCCTTGGCGCTACCACCGTTGCCGGACTGCTCGACAACTAGCACTTCTTTGCCTTTCCTCCTTCTGTTGTTCCGCCGCCGGTTTTTCCTTGTCGGGGCAACATCTTCACTGTCAGATCCCCCTGCTCCTATATTTTCTCCGGGGAGTCTCCTCCCTTCCTCAGCACGTGCGCACTTGTCGGCCAGTGCATATAACTCACTGACGTCCCTGATCTTGCACATCGCCATTTCCTCCCGCATCCTGCGGTTCCGCATGTTCTGATGGAACGCGCTGATCACCGCGGCAGGGTGGACGTCTGGGATGTTGTGCTGCACACTACTGAATCTCTGAATGTACTTGCGCAGGGGCTCTCCTTCCTTCTGGGCGAGCAGATGAAGATCACTCTCCTGGCCATGAGGCTTGTGTCCGCCTGTAAAGGCGCCGACAAACTGATGGCACAGATCAGCCCAAGAGGATATGGAGTTGTCCGACAAGTGCATGAGCCAGGATCTGACATTGGGCTTGAGCACCAGCGGGAAGTAGTTGGCAAGGATCTTGTCATCTCGTCCCCCAGCAGCTTGCACCGCAATGGTGTAGATGCCGAGGAACTCTGACGGATGCGTCTTGCCGTCGTACTTCTCCGGTACGTCTGGCTTAAAGTTCTTTGTACTGGGCCACTGGACTTGCCGCAGCTCACGAGTGAACGCAGGACAACCTACCGCGTACGGCAGATCGCCTGGTTCCCCTGGCGCATGCATGTCAACAGAGGGCCCAGCGCGCTTGTCGGATTGACGTCGCGCTTCTCTTCGGCGCTCGATGCGGGTTCGAGCGTCTTCTTGTTGTCGATCATGAAGAACTTGGCGCTGATCGCGACGAGCTCGTGGATCCGACGATGCAGTGGAGTCGCTGTCGATGTGGATCCGGCGAGTCGGCGATCTTGGCCTTCGGGGCGGTGATTGCATGGTGGTTGCACCTCCGCCCATTTCGTCGCCACCGGCTCTCGTCCGGCGGTCCTGCCGCGGCGGCGACGCGCTCGGCCACCGTGGAGTGTCGCTGTTGGTGTAGCCGATGAGACTCTGAATGGTGGCTCTCCATTCGTCGATCTTGTCCGACGTCGGAGGGTAATCTAGGAGAAGTTGCGCTCGCGCCAAAGCTTCTGCTGGACTGGTGGGTGGCAGTGGCGGACGGCGCGAGGAGCGGGACGTGCTCGAACTTCTAACTATGTTAGAAGGAGCAGTATCCCGTCCAGACGACCGTGCTCCACTCGTGCCAGCACGCTGGCGTGCATGCTGGTCTTGAGCGCCCCGAGATCCACCAGCTTGGTCTTGGGCTATCATGCGTATGGCACTGCTAGTGCCATGACGCTGTTGATCTTGCGCCTCCTCAGAGTGGCGTGGAACATGTACAGTCGCCGAGGTTTGTGCAGCCTTGTTCTTGGACCTGGCGGCATCAAGAGCTTCCTCGTCGACGTCCTTTATTCCGCCGGCGTCCATCCCACCACTCGTTTGCTCCAACGGTGGTGGAAGTGGCGTGGATGGAGCGGCTGCCGCCGAAGTCTTCTTCTTCGGTGGCATGTTGATGAAGGGAATAAGGATCTAGCTCGTGTGAACGCCGGATCTGGTTCACACAATCTCGACACCCCCTACCTAGCGCGCCAAAGATGTCGGGGAAACTGATCCACGAACACCTATGGGGCCGGCGGACCGAGCCCCTTTCGGTTCGGCAGGGGGCGGAGATCGCACAAAGAGCGGATCGAGGCGAAGCACACGAGCAGTTTACCCAGCTTCGGAGCTCTCCGGAGAGATAACACTCCTACTGCTACTTGTCTGGTTGTATTATCTGGTGTTCTTGCTCTCCAAAGCGAGAGTGTGATGTTCTCTGGGCTACGAATGAATCGAAGCCGACTGTCCGAACCTACGAGCCGAACCCCCTCTACGTTGCGCATGGGCCTCCTTTTATACGCTAAAGGGGTCACCGGCAGGTGGCAACACAGAGGAGGGTAAAAACGTAAAAAGCGAGGTAGTTGATACAGTTGCTTGTACAGTGCACCCTACCTAACCCTGACGGCAGGGGACAAGGGCATTAAATGCCTGTCTGAGTCGCCCGAACAGTGCAGAAAAGGACCGTTAGGGGCGCCACCGTTCGCCATGATGGTGATCTTGTCAGCTTCGCATGCCACTGCGCACCGCTGGCTGCACAGCCTCCCGCCACGCGCGCCCGGAGAGGCCCCCAGAGCAACACGTTGGTGGATTCACTGGAGCGTGGACGCAGAGTGGCCGCCTGCCGCGGCAAGCGCCTTGCCGCTATCGTTATCTTGTCGGGTCCGGAAGCTTGTCGCTCATCGGGCCTCAACGTACCTTGGTTTGTCTTCCCGGCAAGCTCCTCTTGCCGGGGCCTTGTTGCCGTGCCGGAGCGCGTGGCGCGTCGTGGCAAGTTCATTGAAGCGCCTTGGTTGGCCTTCCCGGCAAGCTCCTCTTGCCGGGGTCTTGTCTCCTTAGCTTAAATACTTTGTTCTTGGATGGCTCCAAGGGAACCTTGGGGGATCTTGGCGATCACCCGGCAAGCCTTTGCCGCGGGGTGCTGCAACTGCCCGTGCACAAGTTCGGGGTACTAGGGTACCCCTATTCTAGTACACCGACAGGTGGTCGCCGGCGGCGATCCACGGCGAGGCAGGGGGATCGGAGGTTACCAACGTGTTCACCGTGTCCTTCCGCGTCGGTGGGTGGTGGTGGTGGTCGCCGGCGAGCACCACGTCGACGGCGGCCCTTGCTCCAGCGGACGGTGGTTCGGGCGTTGATGGAGCTCGCCGAGGAGGGCTGCAAGGATCGAATCGAAGTGGGGGTTAGCTCTCTGGTTGCTCGAGGAGGTTACTGACGAAGTTTGGGTGCCGGGGATGGTCTCACCAGAGTGAATCAAGACGGAGGCCGAGGTGGAACGAGGCAGCCGGAGTCGAGGAAGAAGGGCCCCTCGAGGCTCTTCCAGTTGCTGGGTGGGGTCCAGTGTGGTGGTGGAGGTGTGCGGGGGCGAGAGTGAGCTTGGGGGCGCTATATATAGCCGGCCCAAGGCGGTTGCCGTGAATGGGATAAGTCCGGCGAGTGATTACGGCGGCGCTGTGGTTGGGCAGTTGGATTAGGGGCTTGGGCATCGACTAGATGAAGTAACGAGCCCATCCCGGTGCGTAACTCAGCAAGGGGGGAGGAGGTTACGGCCTGTCCCAACAGAACGGCCATGCGGCACGTCGGTGGCAGGGAGCGCGCCCTGCGCATGCCAGGCCATGGCGGCGGTGCTGCATGCGTGCGCTGGCAAGGGAGACGGCCATGCGGAGCTCCCAGGTGGCTTGGGCGGTGCAGAACGACGTTGTGCCGTAGGGTGCCTTCTGTCGGCCGCCACGGGAGGTCTCGACGCCGCAGAAGACGCCGGTGAGGGCGGGCCAGCGTGCCACCGACGCCAGGAACCGGCCAAGCGTGCGTGCGGTCCTCCGGACAGGGAGGAGGGGCTGTGCGCAACGCGCCAAGCGCACTGTTGACGCGTGACTGAACTCTGACGAAGGAAAAACGACACTGAACTCTGAAACTCTGAACTTTTCTGAAAATGCAGGGAAACAGTGCCGGCCAGGTGTTCGACAGAATGATTTTGGTATGTAGGGGTTTCTCCTTGAGCTGAAACTTGGTGGGGTGGCCTCTCATTGCACCAGGAGGCTGCCTGAATTTTGGTAGAATTTTTGGAGAAGAGGAGATATGAATTTCACCAAATTTGGCAAATCTGGTCCAAACTTGCAGAGACTGAAATTTGAAAAATTTGAAAAGAGGGAGAGTGGATCAAGATGGTTCTGGGTTGTGGATGCTAAGGACAATCCAGAGGAGTTGGTTTGAGATAAAAACTCAAAGGCAATGAGGTACTTGCTTTGAAAATTACTTAGGCTCATAATGAAAGACAGAATTGTTTTGGGAGATAAAATAAATGAAATAAAATTCAAAAATGGTTTGGACTTGATGGGACAGAGAATTTAGATTGTTCCAAAGTGGAGGGAGGGGTTTTGGGAGGTCTCTCCACATGAGGCAAAATAAAATCATGGGTGGTTCCAAAATGAGAGAAGCCCCAAAAACTCCTAGGGTTTTCCTTTTAAATGAAAATAATCAAATTCAAAAAAATACATTTGAGAGGAGAAGAATTCAGAAGAAAAGTTTCCATAATTCAAACATCCAATTTGAAAAGGATGTAAATGAAAATCCTTGCCAAAGGTGAAAGTTTTTAAGAGAGAGGTTTTCTGGAAAAAAAAATTTAATGGCCTCTCTTCAAAAACCAACAAGGTTTTTGCTAAAAACCAAAAGAAAATTTTGGAGTGTCACCCAGTCCAATACCCAAGAGTTCACATCTTCAGCATTTCCTGTGATGTGCAGCATTGCATAGAACTGAGGAATTAGTTCTTCATTCCAATCACATTTATCCATGCAGAGAATACGAGCATCGTGAATAACACTGAGGACTGGCATGAAGCAAGGTAGTGATTCCAGGTCCACATGAGGAATATTTGCATGATCAAATACTTTGTCCTTATCAAAAAGCTGTGAAGAATAGAAGTTGGCTTGGCTGGCAGTCCCGAAATGCTCCCTTATAAGATGAGCAGAGTCATATGGGTTGTAATCTGTAAACAATACGTGCTCACGGAAGAAGTCAGTAGCCTTGAATTTTTGCTTCTTGGAGAAGGGATTCTTCGGCTTGAGCTGAGGAGTGTGAGTCAAGGTCATCACAGCCTCAGGAATCACGTTCTCCGGAACCACAGGCTGAGGAATTTCAGTTTTAGTTGTAGCCTAGTTCTTCATTTCCTCATCAATATTTTCATCAACACTAGTGGCTGGAATTGCTTCAGTAGGATTTTCATCAACACTAGTGGCTAGAATTGCATTAAGGAGACGAGGTTCTTCAGAGCCCATAAGAACTTCAGTGTGCACAGGGGACTGAGGGATTTGTAGTAGTGGCATGAAGAGCAGAGAGTTGGGGTGCTGACTATCCCAATAGTCATCATTTAGCACTAGAGTGGAGCACCCAATACCCACGTCTTCATCTTCTTCATTTAATTCTTCAATGCCTGCCTCTTCAGTTGTGAACTAACGCATAGGCGATGAGATGATTGGAGTTGAAGGGATATCATCCGCTTCAATTTCTTCATCCATCTGCTCTGTAGAAGCAGCAGAAGGAACGTCTTCATCTGATCCGCTTGGCATCACATAGTCTTCACCAAAAGGAATGAGTTCCTTTGAAGGCATGCTTGAAACTAGAATAGCATCAATCGGATTCTCAAAAGAGCTTGTCAATTTCTTCATCTTCTTTGGTGCTGAAGACCGAGATGAAGTAGATGCTTCCTTTTCTTCACTGCTGCTCGCTCCACAGCTTTGGTTTTCTTCACTTCTGATGTAGAATGAAGAACTAGGCTAGTTGTTAGTGCAGGAGGAGCAGAGGAAATAGGTTCAGTTTCCTCAGGCGCAACTCATGTAGTTGCCCTGGTGGGTTCAGATTCTTGAGGATCAGCTGTTGATGCCTCAGGTGGCCTGGCTTGTTCTTCAGGCGCAACACTAATGGTTGCCCTGGGAATGTCATCAGTGGCTGGAATGCAGTCATCAGCCCTGGCACTCTCATTTTTCTTCAGCAGCCTAATTTTCATTAGCGGTGTTGGCATGTTCTTCAGTAGGCTGAGCAGATGCTTCAGCCTGAGGAGATTCATGTTGCGATGGAGCTGCAACATTTGAGGTGAATCCTTTCGCCATTTTGATGAATCTGACCATGGCTCCAAGCCAATCTGCACGGTATGCGTCAAATTCATCATTGACGTTTTTCATCTCTGTCTAAGCAACAATGAGTTCATCAGTGGACATTTTCGCAATGTTCTTTTTCAGAAGTCGCTCCTTCTTGAATTGAGCTTTCTTCAGCTGCCTGGTCTTCTCAAATTTCCATTTTTCTTCGCCTATGAAGGCGGTCGGCATGTGATTTTGGTCAGGAGTCAACTTTAAGTCTGGCACAGGAGTGTTGCGGTCCTTGTGCCAGAGATCAATGTATTCAAGGATCAACTTTGGATCCAGTAGGGGAGGAACTTCACTTCATTTGGCTCTAGTGACCCTCTGTTGTCTGTCTCTGATGATTTCAGCGAGTTCATCATCATCAGCTTCGTCATCAGAGGATGTACTTGAAAGGCGACCTGCTTCTTTTGAGGACTGGGTCTAGTGCCTCGTCCAGCAATGGCCTTGGTCTTCAACAATGTGGGGCCAGTTGAAGAATGCAGAGGAGCTGAAGAACTTGCAGAGGCTCCTGTGGTCCTTTGGCACGAGGCAAGATGCACTTGTGCTGAGGACTTTGCCGGAGGAGCTGAGGGTTTTCAAATTTGAGGAACTGGGGAAGCTTGAGGAATTGGCCGTGAGGGCTTAGCAGAAGAGGTTGGCCGTGAGCGCATTCCAGAAGAGGTACATGGCTTATGTGCAGGCTTCTTTGGCATAGCCTTCTTGGGCTTGCTAGCAGAGGCTTGAGCAGTGGCAGCAGCAGCAGAGTCTTCATTGAATTTCTTCACTGCCTCTTTAGCTACTTTAGCCAACTTGGCTTTACGCTTGGCCCATTCAGCAGGAAATTCCTCACCTCATCTGATGCTTGAGGGATCAGCAACTTGGCCTAGTCCCAAGGGAGGTCTTGGGCAAGGAGGGTGTACAGCTAATTTCTTCATGTACTTGGGAGTCACATATCGGCACTCCCTCCATTCTCTGGCCCATCTCCTCTCTATTTTCTGAATGCGCACTCTGTCCTCATTCTTCGTTTCTTTTCCATGAATTGCCTCATCTGGAGTGCAATACCCTGCATAGATGTCTTCAAGGATTTCAAATGCAGTGTTGACTTCCAACTTCTTTCCTCCCTTCTGAGGTTTCTTTCCATCAGCCATTTTCTTCAGCTGGGGATTTTGAACACTTGAGTTCTCTGAAGAGGTATGCTGTTTTTCTTTAAGGAACGCTGCAAATGAGCTAAGTTGATGAGAACCTAGTGATTCAGCAGCAGACATCTGTACCTGTGAACCGAGTATAGGTGCGGAGAATTTGGAGATGTCATATGCGCTCTCAGAAGTTTTTGCAAAAAGAACAAGTTTGAGGAATTTGACCAGATGTGTCTTGAGGAATTTTACTAAGCGTTCTTTGACTTAGGTTCCAGAGTTGTATAGATTGAAAATCCACACAACTGAGGAATCTTGAAGAAAAAACATGGCTTAGGAAACAGATCAAGAACAGATGTTTGTGTGAGGTGTTTAGAGTGTGAAGATTGAAGAATAAACACCTTGTGAAGATTTTGATGAAATCATCGGAATCAATAAGGGCAGTAAAAGAAACTTTTAATTACCCTTGATGAAGAACAAGATGAACTGGAAGTGTAGATTGGAAATTCGTCGGTCCAGATCTTCCATGCCCTAACTTGGCAGAGGAAGACGGCTACGGCGGCGGCGGAGTGAAGAAATCCATGGCAGGTGCAAGTACGACGGCGACGAGGTCGAGGTAGCAAAGCTCTTCCTCCTTGAGCTAGGGAGTGAGGTCGAGCGGAGTAAAAACAAACTGAGGAAAGGAAGGGGTATATATATAGCCACAGTGAAAAACTGCTCGTCCGAGGAAAATGGACGAACGTGCCCCTGACCTTTCTCATCTGTGTGGCATGTGTCACCCACGTAATATGAGGTGGAGATCATGTGAGATCATGGGTGAAATGCTAAGTATTATCGTGGAATGTGGAACGGTTTGTGCAGCAAAAGCCAAAAATTCAGATACGAAAATTCTCAGGTTTCGTTCACAGAATCTTCAGCTGACAAGGACACAGTGAAGATTATGAATGGGTTTCAAGTAGAACGCATATGAGGAATTTGTGAACAGACTGGGTTGATTTTAGCATAGAGGGGAAAGGGTCTGATCACATTCACTTAGCCAAAAAAGCAGCTCAAATAAATTGCAATAAGTGAATGCTGTAGAGGACATAAACTCATGTATTTATATAGCCAATGAAGAAAAACGACAGAAATAGTGAAGACATTGCAAAGTTGAAGAATTTGAACAACTGAGGAATTTCAAAAGGGAGAAAACTCAAATTGAAGATTTTCTACTTTTGTTGTTGGCGTGACCCACCGTATAAGATTGATGATTTCAGACACTGCGTACAATTATCGTAGGGCTCTGTGAATCAAATTCTTCGTTACTTTCATCACACTTAGAGGGTTAGTCTTCATTGATTGAAGAAAACCATTACTTCGTGTGTTGCACATCTAAGTCATCAATTTTGCATATTTGTTAGGATGTGTGTCCTTTTCGAAGGACATTCGAAGATTCTAAGATATTTAGCTCACACCACAACTTGCTAAATCTCTTCTCATCCAAGGGTTTGGTGAAGATATTGGCTAGCTGTTCTTCAGTCTTCATGTGCTCGATGGGCATGTCGCCCTTCAACACATGATCACGAAGAAAAAGATGATGTATCTGAATGTGCTATGTCTTTGAGTGCTGAACTAGATTTTGAGTAATCTTGATGGAACTCTTATTGTCATAATAGAGTGGCACATTCTTCGCATTGATGCCGTAGTCCTTGAGAGTTTGCTTCATCCATAGCAATTGACCACAACACAATCCAGCAACAATGCATCAGCTTCAGCAGTAGAGAGTGATACGTAGTTCTGTTTCTTCGAAGACCAACAGACCAAGGATCGTCCAACGAAATGGCATGTGCCTGATGTTGACTTGCGGTCCGCATGATCACCAGCATAGTCAGAGTCTGAATATCCACCGAGATCAAAAGCCGAGCCCTTGGGACACCATAATACAAGTGTTGAAGTGTGAGCTAGATATCAAAGAATATGCTTCACAACCTTATGGTGTGATTCCTTCCGTGTAAGTTGAAAATGGGCACACATGCAAACACTAAGCATAATATCTGGCCTAGATGCACATAAATACAATAAAGAACAAATCATGGAGCGGTATACGTTTTTATCGAAGTCAATACCATTTTCATCAGTGCATAGATGGCCATTTGTGGGCATAGGGATTTGACGCCTTTGCAATCTTGCATGCCGAATTTCCTCAATACATCCTTGATGTATTTTTCTTGAGATATGAATATGCCATTGCACTATTGACGAATCTGAAGACCTAAGAAGAATTTCAATTCTCCCATCATAGACATTTGATATTCTTCAATCATCATGTAGGCAAATTCATCACTGTAACGTTGGTCAGTACATCCAAAGATGATATCATCAACATATATTTGGCACACGAATAATTCATCATCACAAGCTTTGGTGAAAATAGTTGGGTCAAGTGAACCCGGTTTGAAGCCTTTCAACATGAGGAATTCCTTCAATGTATCATACCACGCCCGAGGGTCCTGCTTGAGGCCATAGAGGGCCTTATTGAGTCTGAAGACTTTGTCAGGATGCTTTGGATCTTCAAAACCTCGGGGTTGAGCAACATATACTTCTTCATCAAACTTACCATTGTGGAATGCACTTTTCATATCCGTTTGATATAAGATGATATTATGATGGTTATCATAAGCAAGTAATATGCAAATTGCTTCAAGTCTAGCAACAGGTGCAAAAGTTTCATCGAAATCAATTCCTTGAACCTGTGTGTAGCCTTGAGCTACAAGTCCTGCCTTATTCCTAACCACAAGGCCATTTTCATCTTGCTTGTTGCGGAGATCCACTTTGTGCCGATGATATTGTGCTTGCGAGGGTCTGGTCGCTTGACAAGTTCCCAAACATTGTTGAGCTCGAACTGATGTAATTCCTCTTGCATAGCTTGAATCCACTCGGGCTCCAGAAATGCTTCATCTACCTTAGTGGGCTCTATGATAGAGACGAAAGCAAAGTGCCCACAAAAGATAGATAAATGTGAAGCTTTTGAGCATGTGAGAGGAACTGGTGCATTGATGTTGTTGAGGATTCTCTCAATCCTCACTTCATTAGCGATGCGAGGATGAGCTGGTTGACGATGAGGAATTTGCTCAGCATTTTCTTTAGAGCCATTTTCTTCAAAAATTCCCGCATGATGTTCTTCATGTTCTGGAATGACTTATTCAACAGTTTCTTCGATAGGAATGACATCCTCAGTAGCCTTGAACTTAATAGATTCCTTAGGAGGTGTTTCATCTATCACAGCAGGTAGGTGGTCTCTTTGCGAGCCATTAGTCTCATCGAACCGCACATCTACAGTTTCAACAACCTTGTGGTGATAGGTGTTCAAGACTCTGTAGGTGTGCGAGTCCTTACCATAACCAAGCATAAAACCTTCATGTGCTTTCGGTGCAAATTTAGAACTATGATGAGGATCTCTAATCCAACATTTAGCACCGAAGACCTTGAAATAACTCACATTGGGTTTCTTGTTAGTGAGGAGTTCATACTCTGTTGATGATGTGGCATGCAGTATCAATTGCCTCAGGCCAGAAGCGAGGAGGCGTCTTGTACTCATCAAGCATAGTGCGGGCCATCTCACCAAGAGTCCTGTTCTTGCGCTCCACGACGTCATTCTGCTAAGGAGTATAAGGAGCAGATAACTCATGAGTAATACCAAGTTCATAAAGATAGTCATCAAGACCAGTGTTCTTGAACTCAGTTCCATTGTCACTTCTGATGTGCTTGATCTTCACACCACAGTTGGTTGAAGCCCTCGAGGAAAATCGTTTCAAGACTTCCTGCACTTTAGTTTTGTAAGTGATGATATGCACCCATGTATAACGAGAATAATCATCAACAATGACAAATCCATATAAAGATGCAGAATTAGTAAATGTGCCATAGTGAGTAGGGCCAAAGAGATCCATGTGAAGCAATTCAAATGGACAAGTGGTAGTCTTGATGGTCTTTGAGGGATGCTTTGCCTTGGTCATCTTTCTAGCTTCACAAGCTCCACACGAATGGTCCTTGAGGAATTTGACACCCTCGATGCCAATGACATGCTTTTTCTTCGCGAGCGTGTGCAAGTTCCTCGTCCCAGCACGGCCAAGTCGTCGATGCCATAGCCAGCCTTCTGAATCTTTTGCATGTAGACATGTAGCAAGTTGTGGTCCTGTAGAGAAATCAACAATATACAAATCTCCTCTCCTAAAGCCTTCGAAGACTTTGGAATTGTCAGCTTCCATGATCACAACACAACGATACTTGCCAAAGACAACAACCATATCAAGATCACAAAGCATTGAGACAGTCATGAGGTTGAACCCTAAGGACTCAACAAACATGACTTTGTCCATGTGTCAATCCTTTGAGATTGCAACCTTACCTAGACCCAATACCTTGCTTTTGCCTTTGTTAGCATAGGCGATATGCTTCAGATGCGATGGAGATAAGGGAGCGTCCATCAATAGATTCTTGTCACCAGTCATGTGATTTGTACATCCACTATCGAGGACCCACTCAGTGGCTTTGGGTTGATCATCCTGTAGATGAATTAGTGCAGCTTATGAACTCATATACTTCATTAGTGAAGAATATGACATCAAATTCATGTGATCAATTTCATCAAGGAATAGAACAGATATAAAATGTGAGGACGTGAGAAATGACAATTCATTTCTTCATGATTAGCTTGCGTCCTTTCAAGCATATTCAGGTCTCCAGCAAATTCTTCAGACGTTTAGGTTCGTCTGGAGGCGTGACCCTGCATAAGAGATTAGTTCTTTTTCTTCACCACCCACATCTGAAGGGGTGGCAAAGAGTTCATCATTCTGCGAGCTCCATAAGAGAAAGGTGGCATAGATGTCAATCCACTTCGTTTCTCATAAGAGGGGTTAGGGTAAGCATATGAGTAAGTAGAGAAATTCTTCAAGGATTTATGAACATAATGATTTTAAGAATAGCGCACATATGCATAATCCTTAGCCTTTCCCTGCGACACAGAGATGTTAGCACGATGATGTTCATGTGAGGACTTTTATCCATGTGAGGAATGTGGTCCATATGAGGACTTGGATCCATATGAAGAATTTGATTTGGGGTTACTAATCTTCACAGGTGGTATCATGATGAAATTCACCTGAAGACTTTCAAGGCACCTTTTGGGAACCCAGATTTTCTTCTTAGGAGGACCGTTCCAGCAGTTAGTGCCAACATATCTAGCAAATACTTCACCATTCTGATTTTTGAACGGTTTGTAATTGGAGTCAAATGACTCATCAGAAGAATATGAATATTCGGATGTAAAGCCATATAAAGTAGATGGATCCACTAAAGGTCCCTTTGCAGCAACCCATGAGGTTTTGGGATACGCCTCAGGTTTCCAGTAGGTCCCATCAACATTGAGTTTCCTCTCAAAGGCAATACCCTCTTTCCTAGGGTTCCTGTTGAGGATCTGCTTTTTAAGCACATCACAAAGATCCTGATGGCCTTTGAGGCTTTTGTACATGCCTGTCATATACAAT
Source organism: Triticum dicoccoides (assembly GCF_002162155.2). Classification (NCBI taxonomy): domain Eukaryota; kingdom Viridiplantae; phylum Streptophyta; class Magnoliopsida; order Poales; family Poaceae; genus Triticum; species Triticum dicoccoides. Next base: position 405,837,110 of record NC_041386.1, read on the forward strand.
TCCTTCAACCCTACATGGTTAGTGATACTTGAAGCATCCTCACATGAGGAATTAGTGATAGCAGAGATAGTTGAAGAATTTGCAACAATAGAAGCATTTCAACATTCAGGTGAAGAATTAGCAGATTCATGTTTAATGCATTTAAAACATGGAGGAATAAATTCTTCCTGAGTAGCGCTGATTTGTTGAGCAAGCAATGAATCACGCTCCTTCTGAAGATCTTCATAACTCACTCTTAACTTCCCAAGATCTTGCTTTCTTTGAAGAAATTCATAAGAAAGCTTCTCATGATGAGATAAGAGAGTGTTATAATGACTCCAAAGATTGTCAAACTTGGACTGAAGTCCCTGAAGACTTTTAGCCAAAGCTTTAGAACGATCCATTTCTTCACCCAACATATCATTCCCCTCATCTAGCATGTTTTGAACTTTTTCCAAAGCTCTTTGTTGTTTAGTGGCAAGGGAAGCAAGTTTGACATAACTTGGTCCAAGTTCATCACCAGATTCATCATCACTGGACTTAGATAAGTAGCATTCAGTTACCTTGGCACCTTCTGCCATAAGGCATGGTGCATAGGATGATGATTCTGGATTGAAAGTCATAGCCTTCCACGATTCCATGAAATCCTCAAACTAGGGTTCATGGTGAGATCAATGGCCTTCATAGACCTCAGAGAGTCGGTCCTAGATGAGCTTCGCATGGCAGAGATGCATAACGTTCCTGAACTGATTTTATGACAAGCCAGAGCAGATGATGTCCTTCGTCGTGAGGTTGAGTAGCATGTATCATCAGCATTCGCCATCTTGCATAGGTTAGTAAGACCAATCTCAGTGACAGTCCAGAGTTCGCGGTTCATCTCCATCAGGCACTTCTTCATCATGGCCTTCCACTTGGGATAATCATGTTCGTCAAAGATGGGGCATGTCATAGTCTTCATTCCTCTAGTCGACATAACTAAAACTCCAAGCGGTTAAACCAAAATCACACAGAACAAGGGAGTACCTTGCTCTAACACCAATTGGAAGCGTGTTAAGTCGACTAGAGGGGGGTGGATAGGCGAATTTTATAAGTTCTTCACTGAGGAATTTCAAGGTGAGGAAATTCCAAAGCGAAGAACGGAATAATTACTCAGATGCAGACATGACATAACATAAGCATGGGCATCACGATGAATTGAAAACAAGACACAGAGTACAGAAAACATAAGCACAGGATAAAACAGAATGAAGACAAACAGACTGAAGAAATTGAACTTAGGAAATTGAGAAAGTCTTTAGTAAAAGCCTTCGAACAGATATGAACAAGCACACAACACGGTAATGCGGAAATGAAGGGGTTGTGGAAATAGAACCAGTAAGCTTGGTGAAGACAATGATTTGGTACACCAGTTCCAACTGCTGTGACAGTTGTACGTTTGGTTAGAGCGGCTAGGTATTTAAACCTGAGGACACATAGTCCTCATCGTATTATCCTTAAACTAAGGTGACACAGACCTCGTCCAATCACTCGTTGTATGTCCTCGGGTGACTTCCAAACCTTCACAGACTTGGTCACTCGGCGATCCACAATTTCCTCTTGGATGCTCTAGACCATGACGCCTAACCTTCTGGAGGATGCACAGTCCTCAAAGGTAACAAGTGTCGGTTCCACTCAGGAACAATCTCTTCCGTGATGCTCAATCACTTTAGGTTTTAGGTGTTTGGTTTGGGGTTTTTGGGTTTTTCCTCACTTGATGATTTTCGCTCAAAGTCCTCGGAGGATGGGATGCTCTCAATGACAAGTTTCAGTTTCTCGCAGAGTAGCCAACCAGCTAGTGGTTGTAGGGGGCAGCTATTTATAGCCTAGGGAGCAGCCCGACATGATAAGACATAAATGCCCTTCAATGATATGACCGTTAGGTGGTAGATATTTTTGGGACAGCTGGCGCGTAGCACAACAATGGTCGGAAATTTGACTATCATGTTCCTCACTTGTAGGCAATCCATACCGGTGAATTCCTAACTCCCCAGTCAGGACAAATTCCTTAGAGACCAGAAGAACTTCATCTCTGTCACTGAAGAAATTGACTGAGCTGTATGAGATTCCAATGGCTTCACTCGAAGAGATTGGTAGCTGTAGGATTATGAGTTGAGCATCACTTGGAAACTTTTCCTTTGTTTTACCTCGACCCCCTTTAACAGTATGATGTTTCCTATGACTCAAGAAAGACAAAATGAAACTACCAAATAAAAGTATTCACGCTTCATGTTCCTCGTATGAATAACAAGTCTTCACGGTCACACCAATTTCTTCACTTTCAAAGTCTTTAGAAAGTCTTCAGAAATCCAACGTCTTCAGTCGAAGACATTCCTTTTTAGGGGTCGACTTTCTCTATAAATATCAAACTCCTCACGGACTTATAGACCTGTGTACACTCACAAAGGCATTAGTCCCTAAACCTATAAGTCTTCAATACACCAAAATCACTAAGGGACACTAGATGCACTTACATATATAAATCTTGCCAAAATTCTCAAAACTATTTTTTAGGCATTTTCGATTCTCTGAATGCATTTTCAGGGTTCTTGCCCCGCTTTTAATTGAATTTTGAGGCTCTTCAACATTCCCTCAAGTCCAATTTCTTGAGATTAACATGATGCATGATGCTCATTGATACAACTAATTACAATGAAATTCTGGTGATGTGACACCAACCAAGTTGGATGCAGTACTCCTCGGATCAAACCTGCCGCTTCTAGCTTCTTGATCTCTTCAGCAATGAACTATTGTCTCCCCAAGGCCTACTTTCTGAATTTTTGCTTGATGGGGGGGCATGAGGACAGACAGCAAGGTGTTGCTCAATTAACTCCCTGGGAACACCGGGGATGGAAAATGGTTGCCAGGAAAACACACTGACATTCGCCCATGGGAAGGTAACAAGCGCGCTTTCCTATTTGTCGTAAAGGGTAGCACTGATGGTGAAGGTACCATCAAAGCTGTCCCGCCGCACCGAAACTTTCTTTGTTGCTGGGGGAACAACCTTGGATCTCTTGCTATTTGAACTTTTCAGCAAGTCGCTACTAGGCGTGGCGTACTCCCAAGAGACGCTCTTCCCGGAGTCTTTATCGGAGTTCTCGCCGGTTCCCATGGATTTCTTCTCCCTCTTGGCGGCGGCTGGGGGCTCGGGAGCCTCTGCTGCAACCGCAACCCTATACATCTTATCCACGTATATAACTGCATATCTGTTATTCGACGGGATGGTAATGACTCCCATAGAACTAGGCATCTTCAATGTGGTGTAGGCGTAGTGTGACGCCACGATAAACTTGGCCAGAGCTGGCCGGCCAAGAATTCTGTTGAATAGCAGGGGAAGTTCACCTACATCAAACCCAATCTTCTCTATCCCAAAGTTTATTTCCCCGCCAAACGTTACCGACAAGGTGATCTTTCCCTTCGGCAGGATCCTCCCTTGGTTGATTCCTTGGAAAGTTCCAGTTTTCTTCAAGTCCTCATCTGGAATATGGAGTTTCTTCAGTACATCCGGAGAAATCAAATTAAAGCCTGTCCCGCTGTGAACCAACATCTTAGTGACCTTGAGGTTACAAATTGTTTGCGAGCCCAACAATGGCAAGCAGCGGACCGCAGTGGTGCAGTCTGGATGATACTCAATATCAAAAATGATTAGTGTGCGGGACCACTTGAGTGGTTCTCGAGCGCTTGCTACTGGTTCTGCTGCATTAACTTCACGCGCCCACTACTTGAGCTAGCAGTGAGGGGAGTGCAAAGATGCTCCCCCATCAATGCACATCGCCTCAGTAGCTTTCTAGAACTCATGTTCACTGGTTTCATCATCTTCCTCTTCACTATCATCTTCATTTTCCTTCCTATAATGTCCTTTGGTGGGTTTCTCCTTCTGCTGATCAGACTTGCCATGGTGTTTGATTGGACCACCACGGTCCCTCCCGCCAGTACCATTCTGCTGTCTCTCCTTGTTGCGCCTTCCATATTCGGCTTTTTGTTTCTCAACCAATTGCTCAACTTGCTTGAAATCTTGGAGATCATGACCCTTGGTCCTATGGATTTTGCAGTAGGGCCTATCAGACTTGGCCATTTTCTCAGCAGCCGCTACTGCCCAACAGTAAGCGCATGTAGCAGTTTCCTTGCCGGGTGTCTCAGTTTTTGGTTTCTTGGTAGTGCTAAGTTCACCAGTACCCTCAACGACCATTACTGCATTCTCCTTTTGCTTCTTCTTGTGCTTCTTGTTCTTCTTCCTAAGGGTGGCGGCGTCATCATCATTGAGGGAGTCCTGGACTAAGGGGTCCTCGGGCGTCCGGCCTGTTATCCATGGGCCGTACTGATGGGCCGTGAAGACGTGAAGACCGAAGACTGCATTGTGTCCAGATTGGACTCTAGTTGGCGTGGAAGGAAAGCTTGGCAACCGAAGATTCCTTTTCATGTAACCGACTCCATGTAAACCCTAGATCCCCTCGGTGTCTATATAAACCGAAGGGGATTGTCCGGAAAGGACAACACACATATACTCATTACCATATTCATAGGCTAGACTTCTAGGGTCTAGCCATTACGATCTCGTGGTAGATCAACTCTTGTAATACTCATATTCATCAAGATCAATCAAGCAGGAAGTAGGGTATTACCTCCATAGAGAGGGCCCGAACCTGGGTAAACATTCTGTCCCCTGTCTCCTGTTAACATCGATCCTAGACGCATAGTTCGGGACCCCCTACCCGAGATCCGCCGGTTTTGACACCGACATTGGTGCTTTCATTGAGAGTTCCACTGTGCTATCGACAGAAGGCTCGATGGACCCTTCGATCGTCAGTAATGATGTTGTCCAGGGAGAAACCTTTCTCCCGGGACAGATCTTCGTATTCGGCGGCTTCATACTACGGGCCAACTCGTTTGGCCATCTGGAGCAGATCGACAGCTACTCCCCTGGCCATCAGGTTAGACGCGGAAGCCTAAATTATGTCGTGGACGTCCGTGGAGATTTGATCTTCGACGGATTCGAGAGCGCAGCAACTGCTCCCCATCGCCTCGATGAATATGGCTTAAACCTGTCATCAGGGCGCATCTAGGAGATAGCTCCTGTAACAGATCTGGCCTTAAATCCGGAGCATATCAAGTTGCGCGAAGACGGGAAGCTCGACCCCATCATGGGGGCTACCGATTCTGCTGCGCTGGAGCCGCACGCAGATTCCACTTCATACGATATCCGCATCAATGGAACCTCAGACTCGCCTCCGATGTCGAACTTCGAACCCTACAAGCCCGCGTATACCGAACTCGATCGGTTATCGATCCTCAAGTTCAGCGCCGCAGATGTCTTCCAACATTCGCCCATGGGTGACATACTAAACTTGCTAAAAAAACCTATCACTGGCAAGCGACCCGTCGCCGAACTATGTTCGGTTCAAACTTTCTGCGGACGATGCAGAATTTTGTTTCCCACCCGCCACCCACTTCGTAGCCACATTTGAAGACCTAACCAACACGTCCGACCCCCGCTCCAAAGACATCAACGGTGTGGACGACGATGAGGGGCAAGGCTAGAGCTTACTACCTGTTCGACACGGGATGATCACTTCCTGGTATGAGGTGTGTATGATAGACACACCTTACGGTGTTCTCGACGATGACAAGGAGGATCCGGTCATGAATAAACCGCCTGGTACACTGCCCGGACACCGGCACCATAGGTCACATCGCCCAAGGGAAAACACTGCCAGCACCAGAAAAGACAATACTCCGAACAACAAAGACCCCATGGAGGTAGAATTCGAGCACGATGAACAGGAAGGCGGTCAAGACAACTCTGGTGAACAGACCACATATGGGGACTCGGAGGACAGCAATTATGTCCCACTCTCCGAGGAAGAGGAGATCCTTGGCAATGAAGATTTTATCATGCGCAAGGAACCTCTCGAGCAGGAGCGCTTTAAACGCCGGCTTATAGCCACTGCAAGGAGCCTAAGAAAGAAGCAGTTGCAGCTTCAAGAAAGCCAAGATTTGCTCAATGATAGATGGACCGAGGTCTTGGCAGCCGGAGAATACGGCCCTAGCAGCCCAGTCAAAAGCCACCCCAAGAATAGGCGGCTCCCTCAATACGATGGCAGAGCAATACCACCATCGAACAATGTGGCGGGCCAACCACAGTTCGGTCCAAAGAAAGCAGCAGCCCAAGCAGAGCACCATACCAACCCATTCGGCCGTCAAAACAAAACAGCTCGGGGGAATACCTGCGATATCAACCAATACACGATCAACGTAAAGATCACATACCCCGACCGACGATGATGGTCCCCTATTCGGACGCTATAAAGTTGACCATGCCCAGACCGAACACCGTAAACGGAACCCACTGGAGGTGCTTCATAGTGTGGCCCAACATAGAGGAGCCGCACACCCTCGCTGCTTCACTAACAAAGTAATGTAGCACGCATTTCCAAACGGGTTTAAACCCATCAACATCGAATCATACGATGGAACAACAGATCCCACGGTATGTTTTGAGGATTACCTCCTCCATATTCACATGTCCCGTGGAGATGACCTCCACGCCATTAAATACCTACCTGTCAAGCTTAAAGGGACAGCTCGGTACTGGCTAAACAGCTTGCCAGAAAATTCCATTGGCAGCTAGGAAGATTTGGAAGACGCCTTTCGAGATAACTTCCAGGGAACATATGTCCAACCATTATACGCCTATGACTTAAGTCACATGGTACAGGAGCCCGGCGAGTCAGCCAGGGAGCTCTAGACCAGGTTCTTAGTCAAAAAGAACCAAATTATCGACTGTCCGGACGCAGAAGCCCTTGCGGCCTTTAGACATAGCATCTGGGATGAATGGCTAGCACGTCACCTTGGCCAGGAAGGACCCAATTCCATGGCAGGCCTTACTGCTCTAATGACCTGCTTCTGTGTGGGAGAAGACAACTGGCTTGCTCATAAAAGCAACGACGCTAGCAGCCCAGGCACCTCTGAAATCTGAGATGGAAACGGCAAGCCAGGATGAACTGAACACAACAGTCGCAGTACTATGCGCGACACAGCGGCGAATGCTGGATTTCACAATCCGAAGCTCGGTCAACGGAAGAAGCCACTAAAGGCAAACTAGGATGGATCATCCACCCTTGACAGGATATTGGACCGAGCTTTTCAGATTCACGGTCACCCTGATATGCCAGCTAATCATACCAACCAAAACTGTTGGGTCTTCAAGCAGGCAGGCAAGCTTAACACTAACCACAAGCGGAGGAGGCCACTAGGCGATAAAGACGACGGATTGGCTCGACAGCAGAACGCCAGGGGAAAGAAACATTTCCCCTCCGATGTTCGACCGCTCCCGGAACGCAAGTAGTGGTTCGTCTTCCGCCACCCACGTAATGTATTGGCAAAATTCGCACCACGTGCACATCACTACGCACTCAAGATACCATGGGCATCGGCGGAAGCACAATACGGACCACCCTACAAGTATTCCCGTAATGGTTTTGATCTGCTTACTTTATTTTTCTATAGCATCCCTAAAGAATAGGTGACCCGCTAGACAGCATCAACAATAGACTCTATTGGAGTTCGGATCTGTATGCTCACCCAAGGAGCTACTTCCGTTAAGGATTCCCCTCCCCTAGGAAAGGGCGACGCAGACGTGTAACAGGAGGTCCAAAATAACTTTTTGTGGACCATACTCTTTATTACGAGCCTGTAATATGCCCTTTTTCCTCTGATCCCGACCCTGAGCATGTCAAATAGCCGGGTTCATGGTTTATTTATTATTATTGTTGTTATTATTATATATATACACAAATTTGTCGTTGGCATATCGCTCCGTTCTCAGTAAGTCTCATCCGAACCGATCTTTCATACTCTTGCAACAATAAGTACGGCCTTAATGGCTGCTCTGAGATACACCTCGGCATACCCTGCTGGGGGCTCGGCATGGGAATGAATGAGCTGCCAATAAAAGTCCAAACAACTCTGTAGCGTACTTCGGCGTCACAAGTTTGGCCTTATATGCATCGGCTCTGAATCATTCTCTTGGGTCAATAGTTTGGTTGCCCGACTCCTGTGTTTGCTACTCTACGTTCCGCTCTATCGTCTAGGGTAGTAAAGGGAGAACTACTGCGATTGTGCCCTGGCCTAGACCGGATGAGCACCTCAGTAGAGAAAGCCAAAAACTTACTGTCATGATGCGGTGAGAGCTGGTCAACCACTTGATGACTTTATTGGAATCCTTAGTGATTCTCCATGTAACACGAATGATCTTTTTCAGATCAGATATGCAAGGCACCACACGCCGCATACACACCAGGGGCTATGTCATAGCCCCAACATAAAACTCCTATGGTTAAGTGAAAGTGTTAATGCCTTATAGTTCGATTGCCTGGTTCGCCGCATTATCACCTCCTTCATGGACCAAGACGTTGGATAAAGAGTGATTAAATGCTTTGCCAAACATTCCCGTACATCCTACGAGGAGGCTGAAGCCGACGACTGGAAAACTTTCAGATTATATTAATACAACAGCAAAGGAGGAATTCAATCTTTCGAGCAAAACATAAATAGATTAACCATAAAGTTGTCTTTTAAAATCATCATACACCTCACTCGAACATTATGTTTTTTGAGCATTGACCCTGTATCAAGCGGGCGGCCTCCGGGACGTCTTACAAATAGCTCTCCAGTTTGGGACAGTCCCTGCCTCCATGCGGACCCTTCGTGATGACGTCGATGGCCTTCATCTTTCCCCAGAATGTATTGACTCGGGCAAGGGCCATCCATGCACCTTCAATGCACGCCGATCGCTTCGCAGCATCGATTCGCGGCACCACATCAACAAGCTTCTGCCCCAAACTGAAATAGCTACTCGACACAGGCTCAGTTGGCCATAGCCGGATTACAACAAACTTCATGGCAGCGCCAGATACCCTATGAAGTTCGGCTCATTGGGACATCTGTTCATTAAGCAGCAGCGGACGCTTAGACGCACCGAACTGTGACCAAAGAAGCTTCTCCGTTGCATATCCATCTCGCGCTTGGTAATACTGCGCTGCATCGGAAGAACTCTTCGGCAAGTCCAAATACTCATCCGGAGAACTCCACACCTGGATCAGCTGAGCATATTCTGGGTCGCCGAACCTAGTCTGCAGCAGAAAAGGCTTTCCATCCACTATCTCTTTCGCCTGCCGAACCTCCTCACGGAGTGCTCTGGACTCTGATCACGCTTCTCTTGCCTCCTGTCAGGCCTTGTCCAGTTCAGCCGTTAAGCCTTCATTCTCCTTCTCTAGAAATTCGCAGCAGCCAGTGGCATTTTCCAAAGCGAGTGTCATCATGGATACCTTCTCCTCGCCCTGGCCCGAAGACCCTCCACGGCGGCAGCACCATCTGCATTGTATGCACATTTAATATACAACACTATCCCGCATCAAGCACACTGGTGTAAAGAATGCTCGAAATACATACCTTCCGAGTCGTCAAGACGCATGTTGATCAATGCAATGTCATCCACCGCAATATCCAGCTTTTGCTGTAATTCGGCCACTTCCGTATTCCAGGAAGCCACAGGAGGGGCAGCAGCCTGTATTTCAAATTAAACCAAGGTTAATACCTGAGCATATCTCTTTGATCCTCCGATCGCTTCCTTCGGAAGACAATCCTAGTCTCAGGGGCTACTGCATATACAACAAGTGCATTCTATCAATAAAATTCAATTGACAAAACTACATCACAAACCTCAAAACCTCTCAGAAGGCTCATAAAGGCCTCGTTCAATCCACTCTTCGCGGATAGAACCCTTTTGACCACCGTAGCCATCAAGGTACGGTGCTCTTCTGAAATGGATGGCCATCGTAGCAAGCTCGTCAGTGTGTCCGGCACCCCTGGGTCTTCGGAAACCGCCACCGGAGTACAACATTCCTGTGAAGGAACCCGCTTACTTGCCTCCAGAGTCGTCTCCAGTTGTAAACTATAAGGTTCGAAGACACCAGTCTTGATCCCGGAACCCCGAGTGACAGAGACACCACCTTCGGGTAACACCTCCTTCGCTTCCTATACTACTTGGTGTTCAGGAGAAGCCCGTTGGGACGATACCTCGGTATCATCTCCCCTGTTGGGCGATGACGCCGGAGGAAGCGTGTCACTGTCCATCATCTCTGGATGAAGATCTCCCGAGGAGGAGGATGATTGAGAAGCACCAGGCGTTAACCTACATGGATGAACATATATCGGACGATTACTTCACTAATAGGAAAAGAATGAGGTGCGTTTAAAGTACCCCAGCCTCGCTTACGGTCTGCCTCGAGGCTCATACTCATCATCAAACTCTACGACAGCCTCGCTCGCTCGTCCTAAGCCGCTCGACGATGGCGGTTTTCTTCTCTTGGAAGGCTTCCCCTCCTGATCTTCGGAGACGACCCTCTTCTTGCCTTGGAGCGCCCCCCTGCACTCTAGCCCTTGGGAAAAGGGATTTCGGTTTCCCCGAACGCAGCCACCTGGTACGTTGTCGGAATCGGCATTCTCGTCAGCAGGTCGGTCGCAGGGCCTTCGGGAAGGGGCGCCGGACACCAGATTAGCACCGCTTTCTTTATCCAGTCCTACACATGGACGGATTGTTCAATATCTTGATTAATGGATACCTGAATGGAAGGTGCTCGGATATCGAGTACTTACCAAAGTGCCTTGATGATTGAAGTGAAGGCCAATGTCTTCGGTGGTGTCCGCCCATTCCTCTTGCTCCCTGAAATATAACTTCCACATTATAAGTTTCCAGTTGAAAATTTGGGGTAGAGCTCAAAATTTTTAAATGACTAAAAGAAACTTTTGCATAAAAGTGATGTGGGAGCATCCCATGACATCTCCAAATTTTGGTGAAACTTATAACTAATTTTACCAAAGGGTTGTAGTGCAAAAGAGGCTCCAAAACTTATGAAAAATCATTTCTAAAGAGATAAAGCTCATGGAAAATAATTATGAAAATAAATCCACTGATAAAAGAAATGTTTTTCTTGAGAGGGTAAACAAGTCCAACAATATTTTTGAAAGGTTTTCACTTGGGGTGAACACTCCACAATATCAAGGAAAAGAGTGGTTCAGAAATCAAAAGATAATTCCACAAAAATGAAAATTTAATTTCTTGGCAAAATTTTAATAAACAAATCATGGTTAAAAATTTTGGGGTGTTACAACACTACCCCCCTTAAGAAAAATATCGTCCTCGAGATTGGCTAAGGGCTGCTTTGAAAAAGAATTACTCTTACTATCTCAAAGTAATATCACAAAAAATAACCATCCTACTCATGCAATAAAATGTTGCTACACTGAATAGGCAAATAAGTGGTGCAAAACTATAGTGTGGAATATTGGCGCTCTGTGGAAAAATCCATGGTTGGGGAAAACTAGAATTTAGAATAAAGTTCTAAATTTCTAAAATATGCTGGTCGTACCTGAGAGCACAGTGCTCTCCCTGGCTGACAGGTGGACCCGGGGCCCATTGTCAGTCTCTTCTTCTACCTCTGTCTCTCTCTTCTTCCTCTCTCTCACGCGCTTTCCCACGCTTTCTCCACCGGCGGCGTCTAGCGCGTAGGGCTTCTAGGCCGTACCGCGGTAGTGCGCGGCGTGCTAGCCGCCAGTGCAGCGTGCACTCACCTCGCGGGCCAGTGCGCTGTCGGCACTGCTCGCGAATTCGCCTCTCGCCCACCGTACACCGATCTCAGGCTATAAAATGACCGAGGTGCTCCTTTCTTCTTCCTCGCACCTGGCCTTGCTTCTCCTTCTCCTTCCTTCTCCTCCATTTCTGCTTGCAGGAGCTCGAGACTAGGCTCTAATGGCGGAGGTGATGCCGGACTGGTACATGATCCTGGTGTGCGGAGGGTTGGCGACATTGCTGGGGTTCTACATGCTCTTGTGCGCGATGATCCTCGATGATCATCGTGATGCCGCTGCTCGAGTTTTAGCTCTCCGCGGCGGCGGCGATCATGAGGATTAGGTGCTGGTGTCGGGTGCTAACTGCTGTTGGTGTCCTGCAGGCAACTTGCACACGATTAATAACCCACAAATCTTTCCTTCAGAGATTGTGGTGTGTTAGGGAGGAAATCAGTTAGATGCAACAGGTGCACACGGATTTGCAATTAGTGCACGTGGTCGAGTGGTTGTGAGACCGCTGTCGTGGTGCTGCGAGAATAAAAACAATATCTATGTCATGAAGAGATGTATGCTGCAATGCTACGTATTGAGCTTGTGTTGGTTTTCCCCGAAGATGAAGGGATGATGCAGCAGAGTAGCATAAGTATTTCCCTTAGTTTTTCGAGAACCAAGGTATCAATCCAGTAGGAGGCCACGCTCAAGTCCCTCGTACCTGCACAAAACGATAACTACTCGCAACCAACGCGATTAGGGGTTGTCAATCCCTTCACGGTCACTTACGAGAGTGAGATCTGATAGATATAATATTTTTGGTATTTTTGGTATAAAGATGCAAAGTAAAAAGTAAAAGGCAAATCAAGATTAAAGTTATGGAGATTGATATGATTAGAATAGACCCGGGGGCCATAGGTTTCACTAGTGGCTTCACTCAAGAACATATTGTATTCTACGGTGGGTGAACAAATTACTGTTGAGCAATTGACAGAATTGAGCATAGTTATGAGAATATCTAGGCATGGTCATGTATATAGGCATCACGTCCATGACAAGTAGATCGAAACAATTCTGCATCTACTACTATTACTCCACTCATCGACCGCTATCCAGCATGCATCTAGAGTATTAAGTTAAAAACAGAGTAACGCCTTAAGCAAGATGACATGATGTAGAGAGATAAATTCATGTAATATGAAATAAACCCCATCTTGTTATCCTCGATGGCAATGATACAACACATGCCTTGCTGCCCCTTCTGTCACTGGGTAAGGACACCGCAAGATCGAACCCAAAGCTAAGCACTTCTCCCATGGCAAGAACTACCAATCTAGTTGGCCAAACCAAACGGATAATTCAAAGAGACTTGCAAAGCTAACTAATCATACATAAAAGAATTCAGAGAAGATTCAAATAATTCATATAGCTTGATCATCAACCCACAATTCATCGGTCTCAACAAACACACCGCAAAAAGAAGATTACATCGAATAGATCTTCACAAGGGAGGGGGAAAACTTTGTATTGAGATCCAAAGAGAGGGAAGAAGCCATCTAGATACTAACTGTGGACCCGAAGGTCTGAGGTAAACTACTCACACTTCATCGGAGGGGCTAGGATGATGTAGAAGCCCTCCGTGATGACGGCCCTCTTCCGGCAGAGCTCCGGAACAGGCCCCAAGATGGGATCTCATGGATACAGAAAGTTGCAGCGGTGGAATTAGGTTTTTGGATCCTGTTCTGATCGTTTGGGTGTACGTGTGTATATATAGGAGGAAGGAGTACGTCGGTGGAGCACCGAGGGGCCCACGAGGCAGGGGGGCGCGCCCCCCATCCTCGTGACCTCCTCTTTGACCCCCTGGAGTAGGGTCCAAGTCTCCTGGATCACGTTCGGTGAGAAAATCACGTTCCCGAAGATTTTATTCCGTTTGGACTCCGTTTGATATTCTGTTTCTCGAAAACACTAAAATAGGCAAAAAAAAAACAGCAATTCTGGGCTAGGCCTCCGGTTTATAGGTTAGTCCCAAAAATAATATAAAAGTGGAAAATAAAGCCCAATATAGTCCAAAACATTAGATAATATAGCATGGAGCAATCAAGAATTATAGATACGTTGGAGACGTATCAGGCATCCCCAAGCTTAATTCCTGCTCGGCCTCGAGTAGGTCAATGATAAAAAGAGAAGTTTTTATGCGGAGTGCTACTTGGCATAATTTCAATGCAAATCTTCTTAATTGTGGTATGAATATTCAGATTCAAAAGATTCAAGACAAAAGTTTATATTGACATAAAAAATAATAATACTTCAAACATACTAACAAACAATTATGTCTTCTCAAAATAACATGGCCAAAGAAAGTTATCCATGCAAAATCATATAGTCTGGCTATGCTCCATCTTCACCACACAAAGTATTTAGATCATGCACAACCCCGATGACAAGCCAAGCCATTGTTTCATACTCTAACTTTTTCAAAACTTTTTCAATCTTCACGCAATACATGAGCGTGAGCCATGGATATAGCACTATAGATGGAATAGAATGGTGGTTGTGGAGAAGACAAAAAGGAGAATATAGTCTCACATCAACTAGGCGTATCAACGGGCTATGGAGATGCCCATCAATAGATATCAATGTGAGTGGGTAGGGATTGCCATGCAACGGAAGCACTAGAGCTATAAATGTATGAAAGCTCAAAAAGAAACTAAGTGGGTGTGCATCCAACTTGCTTGCTCACGAAGACTTAGGGCAATTTTGAGGAAGCCCATCCTTGGAATATACAAGCCAAGTTCTATAATGTAAAATTCCCACTAGTATATGAAAGTGACAACATATGAGACTCTCTATATGAAGAACATGGTGCTACTTTGAAGCACAATATATGAGAATCGCTATATCATGGTGCTACTTTGAAGCACAAGTGTGGAAAAAAGGATAGTAGCATTGGCCCTTTTTATTTATTTTCTCTTTTTTGGGACTTCTTTTTTTTTTCTTTGGCCTTTCTCTTTTTTTGGGACAATGCTCTATTGAATGATGATCATCACACTTCTATTTATTTACAACTCAATGATTACAACTCGATTCTAAAACAAAGTATGACACTATATGGATGCCTCCGATGGTGTACCGGGATATGCAATGAATCAAGAGTAACAAGTATGAAGAAATTATGAACGGTGGCTTTGCCACAAATACTGTGTCAACTACATGATCATGCTAAGAAATATGACAATGATGAATGTGTCATGATGAACTAGATGGTGGAAAGTTGCAAGGCAATATATCTCAGAATGGCTATGGAAATGCAATAATAGGTAGGTATGGTGGCTTTTTTGAGGAAGGTATATGGTAGGTGTATGATACCAGTGAAAGGTGTGCGGTATTAGAGAGGCTAGCAAAGGTGGAAGGGTGAGAGTGCATATAATCCATGGACTCAACATTAGTCATAAAGAACTCATATACTTATTGCAAAAATCTAGGAGTTATCAAAGCAAAGTATTACGTGCATGCTCCTAGGGGGATAGATTGGTAGGAAAAGACCATCGCTCATCCCCGACCGCCACTCATAAGGAAGACAATCAATAAATAAATCATGCTCCAACTTCATCACATAACGGTTCACCATACGTGCATGCTACGGGAATCACAAACTTTAGCACAAGTATTCTTTAAATTCACAACTACTCAACTAGCATGACTTTAATATTATCACCTCCATATCTCAAAACCATTATCATGCTTCAATCTTTTCTTAGTATTCAACACACTCAAAAGAAAGTTTCACAAATCTTGAATACCAATCATATTATTATTAAGCAAATTACCATGCTATTAAGAGACTCTCAAAATAATTTAAGTGAAGCATGAGAGATCAATAGTTTCTTTACAACAAATCCACCACCGTGCTCTAAAAGATCTAAGTGAAGCACATAGAGCAAAATTATAACGCTCAAAAGATATAAGTGAAGGACATAAAGAAAAATTAACTAGCTCAAAAGATATAAGTGAAGCACATAGAGCAAAACTACTTAGCTCAAAAGATATAAGTGAAGAACATAGAGCAAAACTACATAGCTCAAAAGATATAAGTGACGCACATAGAGCAAAACTACATAGCTCAAAAGATATATGTGAAGCACATATAGAAAAAATACTTAGCTCAAAAGATATAAGTGAAGCACATAGAGCAAAACTACAGAGCTCAAAAGATATAAGTGAAGCACATAGAGCAAAACTACTTAGCTCAAAAGATATAAGTGAAGCACATAGAGTATTCTATCAAATTTTAATTCATGTATGGCTCTCTCAAAAGGTGTGTACAGCAAGGATGATTGTGGCATACTAAGACACAAAGACACAAATAATACAAGACACTCCAAGAAAACACATATCATGTTGGTGAATAAAAATATAGCTCCAAGTAAATTAACGATGGAAGTGGACGAAAGAGGGGGTGCCTTCCGGGGCATCCCCAAGCTTTGACTTTTTGGTGTCCTTGGATTATCTTGGGGGTGCCATGGGCATAGCCAAGATTAGTCTCTTGCCACTCCTTGTTCCATGATCCATCAAAAGAATTCACCCAAAACTTGAAAACTTCACAACACAAAACTCAAAATAGAAAACTCGTGAGCTCCGTTAGCGAAAGAAAACAAAAGACCACTTCAAGGTACTGTAATGAACTCATTCTTTATTTATATTGGTGTTAAACCTACTGTATTCCAACTTCTCTATGGATTATAAACTATTATACTAGCCATAAATTCATCAAAATAAGCAAACAACACACGAAAAACAGAATCTGTCAAAAACAGAACAGTCTGTAGTAATCTGTAGCTAGCGCAATATCTGGAACACCAAAAATTCTAAAATAAATTGCTGGACGTGAGGAATTTATCTATTAATCGTCTTCAAAAAGAATTAACTAAATAGCGCTCTTCAAATAAAAATGACAGCAGTTCTCGTGAGCGCGGAAGTTTCTGTTTTTTACAGCAAGTTCAATAAGACTTTCCCCAAGTCTTCCCAACGGTTCTACTTGGCACAAACACTAATTAAACAAAAAAAACCCAACCAAAACAAAGGCTAAACAATTTATTTATTACTAATCAGGAGCAAAAAGCAAGGAATAAAAATAAAATTGGGTTGCCTCCCAACAAGCGCTATCGTTTAACGCCCCTAGCTAGGCATAAAAGCGAGGATAGATCTAGGTATTGCCATCTTTGGTAGGCAATCCATAAGTGGCTCTCATGATAGTTTCATATGGTAATTTTATTTTCTTTCTTGGAAAGTGTTCCGTGCCCTTTTTTAATGGAAATTGAAATCTAATATTCCCTTCCTTCATATCAATAATCGCACCAACCGTTCTAAGGAAAGGTCTACCAAGAATAATAGGGCAAGAAGGATTGCAATCTATATCAAGAACAATGAAATCTATGGGAACATAATTCCTATTTGCAACAATAATAACATCATTAATCCTTCCCATAGGTTTCTTAATAGTGGAATCCGCAAGATGCAAGTTTAGGGAGCAATCATCAAAATTACGGAAATCTAGCAAATCACACAAAGTGTTGGGAATAGTAGAGACACTAGCACCCAAATCACACAAAGCATAAAACTCACGATCTTTAATTTTAATTTTAATAGTTGGTTCCCAGTCATCATAGAGTTTTCTAGGGAGAGAAAATTTCAACTCAAGTTTTTCTTCATAAGATTGCATCAGGGCATCAACAATATGTTCGGTGAAGGCTTTATTTTGACTATAAGCATGTGGAGAATTTAGCACGGATTGCAACAAGGAAATACAATCAATTAAAGAGAAACTTTCATAATTAAATTCCTTGAAATCCAATATAGTGGGTTTAGCAACATCTAGATTTTTATTTCTTTCAATCCCACTTTCATCAATTTCATCATTAAGATCTAAATACTCCGAATTTTTAGAACGCCTTCTAGGTAAAGGAAGATCATATTCAGTTTCATCAAGATTCATATTGCAAAACAAATATTTAATAGGGGACACATCAATAACTTTTAGATCTTCATCTCGATTTTCATAGGAATTGGAGGAACACGCTTTAATAAAGGCATCGTTGGAAGCACGCATCCTAGAGGTTCTTTCCTTGCACTCATAAATGGAAATTCTCATGGCATTGAGAGACTCATTGATATCATGTTTAGGAGGAATAGATCTAAGCTTTAAAGAATCAACCTCCAGAGAAATTCTATCAACGTTTCTAGCAAAATCATCAACTTTAAGCAATTTCTCCTCAAGCAAAGCATTAAAACTCTTTTGCGAATTCATAAACTCTTTAACACTATTCTCAAATTCAGAGGGCATCTTATTATAATTTCCATAAGAGTTGTTGTAGGAATTCCCATAATTATTAGAAGGATTACTAGGATATGGCCTAGGATTAAAATTCCCTCTATAAGTGTTGTTACCAAAATTATTCCTACCAACAAAATTCACATCCATAGATTCATTGTTATTCTCAATCAAACACTACTAGAAAAAGGGCTGCTAGTGGCGCACCTGTTTTCGCTACTAATGGCGCACTACAGGTGCGCCACTAGCACCATGCCATTAGATTTTTTTTTCTAATGGCACAACATAGGTGCGCCATTAGTATTCCCAATGGTGCGCCAGTAGTATCTGGTATACTAATGGCGCACCAGGCAGGAGTGCGCCATTAGTAGCAATTTTTTTCAATTTTTTTTAATTTTTTTCTTAATCTCGGGTCACTATGGCTTAATCTCGGGTCAAATCACACTCTGTGGTTAAACTTCCCGGAAGGTCACCCATCCTCACACTACTCCAGCCCGAGCACGCTTAACTTCGTAGTTCTATCCAACCCCAGCACCACCTCACTTCAGAGGCACTTGTTAATATATCTATCATATCAATCCTATTAAACCTTGTTGATGTCTAGGACTTAGTTCATGAGTATGATGAAATTTTGAAAAAATATTTCAAACTTCCCGGTCATATTACGTATCATATTTTGAAAAATAATTCAATTTTTTTTCGAAACCATTTTTTCTGTTACTAGTGGCGCACCTAGCATACGGTGTGCCACTAGTAAGTTTGAATTTTTTTGAATTTTTTTGCCTCCGGATCTTAAAAGCCCCGTAACTTGTTTCCTTTTAGGTTTTTGGGGATTTTGAAAATGTTTAACGGGGTTCCCCTAGTTAAATTTGGATGTAACTTTTCGAGTAGATGATTTTTCATATAGAAAACTTTTTAATCCGAGTTCATATGCAAAAGTTATGCCCATTTTACAAATTCCAGAGAGATTTTGCAAATAAAGTCGAAATTCATATTTGTAAATTTTCCCAACAACTAGACCACATATCACATGGGAAACTTATTTTCTTTTATTTTTTTGACATTTCCATCAATTTATTTTTTTTAAACTGAAAAGGCGGTCCACAGGGGGGGTGCATTCGGTGGATGTTTTGGGCCAAGTTAGTAATGGCGCACCAAATTCTGATTTTTTTTGAAAAAAACTTAGTAATGGCGCACTGTCCACTGGTGCGCCATTACTAGTTTTGAAAAAATAAATAAATTTTTTTGAAAAAAATTGAAAAAATTTACTAGTGGTGCACCATGGATGTGGTGCGCCATTACTTGTTTAACTAGTAATGGCGCACTATCCACTGGTGCGCCATTACTAGTTTTGAAAAAAATTAAAAACAAATTGTTACTAATGGCGCACCGTGGATGTGGTGCGCCAGTAGTATTTGGACACTAATGGCGCACCTACACATGGTGTGCCATTAGTATAGACTAATGGCGCACAACATGTCTGGTGCGCCATTAGTGGCCATATCATCTATAGCCCTTTTCCTAGTAGTGAAAGTAGACAAAGGCATATCATTAGGATCAGAAGAAACACTCTTAGCAGCAAATAATTTCATAAGTTCATCCATCTTTCCTCTCAACACATTAATTTCTTCTACCGCATGCACCTTTTTATTAGAAGATATTTTAGTATGCCATTGAGAATAATTAACCATAATATTATCTAGGAGTTTAGTAGCATCTCCTAAAGTGATTTCCATAAAAGTGCCTCCCGCGGCCGAATCTAAAAGATTTCTAGAAGCAAAATTCAATCTGGCATAAATTTTTTGTATAATCATCCACAAATTCAAACCATGAGTAGAGCAATTATGTATCATTAATTTCATTCTCTCCCAAGCTTGTGCAACATGTTCATGATCAAGTTGTTTAAAGTTCATAATATCGTTTCTAAGAGAGATGATCTTAGCGGGAGGAAAATACTTAGAGATAAAAGCATCTTTGCACTTGTTCCATGAATCAATACTATTCTTAGCCAAAGACGAAAACCAAGCTTTAGCACGATCTCTAAGCAAAAAAGGAAATAGCTTCAATTTAACGACATCATAATCGACATCTTTTTTCTTTTGCATATCACATAAATCAACAAAGCTATTTAGATGAGTAGCGGCATCTTCACTAGGAGGGCAGGCGAATTGATCTTTCATAACAAGATTCAACAAAGCAGTATTAATTTCACAAGATTCAGCATCGGTAAGAGGAGCAATCGGAGTGCTAAGGAAATCATTATTATTGGTATTGGTGAAGTCACACAATTTAGTATTATCTTGAGCCATCGCGACAAAAAGCAATCTAACACACGAGCAAACAAAAGCAAACGGGCAAAAAGAGGCAAATAGAGAGGGAGGATAGAGAGAGAGAGAGGGCGAATAAAACGTCAAGGGTGAATTGGGGGAGAGGAAAACGAGAGGCAAATGGCAAATAATGTAATGCGAGATATAGAGATTGTGATGGGTACTTGGTATGTTGACTTTTTGCGTAGAGTCCCCGACAACGGCGCTAGAAATCCTTCTTGCTACGTCTTGAGCTTGCGTTGGTTTTCCCCGAAGAGGAAGGGATGATGCAGTAGAGTAGCATAAGTATTTCCCTCAGTTTTTTGAGAACCAAGCTATCAATCCAGTAGGAGGCCATGCTCAAGTCCCTCGTACCTGCACAAAACGATAACTACTCGCAACCAACGCGATTAGGGGTTGTCAATGCCTTCATAGTCACTTACGAGAGTGAGATCTGATAGATATAATATTTTTGGTTATTTTGGTATAAAGATGCAAAGTAAAAAGTAAAAGCAAAGTAAAAGGCAAAGCAAGATTAATGTGATGGAGATTGATATGATGAGAATAGACCCGGGGGCCATAGGTTTCACTAGTGGCTTCTATCAAGAGCATAAGTATTCTATGGTGGGTGAACAAATTACTGTCGAGCAATTAACAGAATTGAGACAATCCCTTCACAGTCGCTTACGAGAGTGAGATCTGATAGATATAACATTTTTGGTATTTTTGGTATAAAGATGCAAAGTAAAAAGTAAAAGAAAAGTAAAAGGCAAAGGAAGATTAAAGTGATGGAGATTGATATGATGAGAATAGACCCGGGGGCCATAGGTTTCACTAGTGGCTTCTCTTAAGAGCATAAGTATTCTACGGTGGGTGAACAAATTACTATTGAGCAATTAACAGAATTGAGCATAGTTATGAGAATATCTAGGCATGATCATGTATATAGGCATCACGTCCGTGACAAGTAGATCGAAACAATTCTGCATCTACTACTACTACTCCACTCATCGACCACTATCCAGCATGCATCTAGAGTATTAAGCTAAAAATAGAGTAACGCCTTAAGCAAGATGACATGATGTAGAGAGATAAATTCATGCAATATGAAATAAACCCCATCTTGTTATCCTTGATGGCAACGATACAATACGTGCCTTGCTGCCCCTTCTGTCACTGGGTAAGGACACCGCAAGATCGAACCCAAAGATAATCACTTCTCCCATGGCAAGAACTATCAATCTAGTTGGCCAAACCAAGCGGATAATTCGAAGAGACTTGCAAAGATAACCAATCATACATAAAAGAATTCAGAGAAGATTCAAATATTATTCATAGATAGACTTGATCATAAACCCACAATTCATCGTCTCAACAAACACACCGCAAAAAGAAGATTACATCAAATAGATCTCCACAAGAGAGGGGGAGAACTTTGTATTGAGATTCAAAGAGAGAGAAGAAGCCATCTAGATACTAACTGTGGACCCGAAGGTCTGAGATAAACTACTCACACTTCATCGGAGGGGCTAGGATGATGTAGAAGCCCTCCGTGATGACGGCCCTCTTCTGGCAGAGCTCCGGAACAGGCCCCAAGATGGGATCTCATGGATACAGAAAGTTGCGGCGGTGGAATTAGGTTTTTGGATCCTGTTCTGATCGTTTGGGTGTACGTGTGTATATATAGGAGGAAGGAGTACGTCGGTGGAGCACCGAGGGGCCCACGAGGCAGGCGGCGCGCCCTAGGGGAGGCGCCCCCCGCCCTCGTGACCTCCTCTTTGACCCCCTGGAGTAGGGTCCAAGTCTCCTGGATCACGTTCTGTGAGAAAATCATGTTCCCGAAGATTTTATTCCGTTTGGACTCCGCTTGATATTCTGTTTCTCCGAAACACTGAAATAGGCAAAAAATAGCAATTCTGGGTTGGGCCTCCTGTTAATAGGTTAGTCCCAAAAATAATATAAAAGTGGAAAATAAAGCCCAATATAGTCCAAAATAGTAGATAATATAGAATGGAGGAATCAAAAATTATAGATATGTTGGAGACGTATCATGCAACAACTTAGAAAAAAAATATTACTTCTGAAATTACCGAGAGCGACGACAGTTAATCAAAATTAACAACAGTAAAAACTACTTCATATTAACTGAAACCAATTATTTAATTTGTCGCACAAATCTAGGATACCACGCATAAGTTGCAACACATAAATAAATGTTGGGACAATAAACATAGCAGTGACGCCTACAATGAAAATGGTAAATAGACAGGGTCTTTAGAAAACGTCTCTGGCACTAGGGTACACACTTCTTCTATCGGGGGAAGCGGATTGACTAGTCGATGAATGCGTCTCTCCTGGTCGGGCCTCAGTGGCCTGCCAATGGCGATCTGAGGGTTTAAATCAGTGAGGCTCTGGAGATAACCCATTACTCGCTGGGTCAAACGCTCTTGAGCGATGACATACTTGGCAAGGTTGGCCAGTACTGGGTCTCTCTCGATTCGTCCACCGGGAAACGATGCTACTTCTCCGGGTGCTGCACGACTCGGGAAGTAATAATACCCTCGTTCGCTGGCATAGGGTACTGATGAAGCTATGTACCTAGGGTAGGGTCATGGACCTGTCCTAATTGCCCTACCCAAGGACATCTCTAGAAGAAATCACCTTTCAATCGACTTGGAGGTGTTCCACTCGACAGACTCGAAGACACTCGACCAAGAAGCAATCACTCGACCAAGATCCAACCACTCGACGGCCAAGAGACCTGAAGTCACTCTGCACACTAACGGTCGGTCCTTAAGTAGCTTTTATGGTCATCATAGCACTTTATTAGGGGCGTTACCAGTAATGCCCGACCTTAATGTACTTAAAACCCTGCATAACTGAGGGCCGGAGGGGTCTGGCGAACTCTATATAAGCCACCCCCTCCTCAGTGTAAAGGGTTCGCACCCCTGTAATTCATACACACATAATCCAGTCGACCTCCTCCGGGCTCCGAGACGTAAGGCTTTTTCTTCCTTCGAGAAGGGCCTGAACTCGTAAACCTCATGTGCTTACAACTACTCCATAGCTAAGATCTTAGCTCTCCATACCTACCCCCCTACATTACTGTCAGACATAGAACCACGGCAATTGGCGCCCACCGTGGGGCCGGTGTCTTAGAGATTTGTTGGAGGAGTTGCGATCTTTTCCGATCCAAATTATCATGGTTTCTGGCGGAGTTTTGGTGGAGGGCCGCGAGATCCGTCTCGGCGTGCTCACGTTCATCGCAGATGACTCCGCTTGGCTTCAGGAGGCTCCGCTCGACGTCGATGCACTCCCTGTCCGTGGGGCAACGCACTTTCGCGCGTGCGTTCACGGCGTCCTCTTGCGGTAACCGTCGACCCATTATCGGTCGGCCCCTGTGTTGTCCTCCCTCCCTGTTTCCCGCCGGCGCAAGCACTCCGGTCGGTCGAGACTTCAGTGGTGGGTGAGACACGCGGTGGCATGCCAGTCGGCCACCCCTCACGTCGCGGCGATTGAGCCCAACGAATCCCTCTACGGCCTGTTCGACTGGCTCCGCAGAGACCGCATCCGAATGCGACAGCAGTGATCCGGCGGCGGAGGTTCTGATGGTTGGTGGACCGCGCATTCCTCCCTGTTTTCCCCGCACCGACGGAGGCGCAGGTGGAGGCGACCCATCGCATCCCCATGAGGAATATCTCCCCGAGCCTCTCACGTCGCTGCATAGAGAAGAACTTCATCGCCGGAACATGGATGCACTGCACACTCCAATCGTTGGAGAAACCCCCGAGGCTCGTGTCTTGGAGGATGCGCGCCTGGCAAACTTGGCTGAGCGCACTTGACTGGAGAAGCTCTTTTCGCCCCTGCAGGTATATCGAACTCCAATTCAGAATTTAGCAGTTGCAGCCCGTATAGCAGAGTCGATTTAGCCTTCCCAGTCAGAGGCTGGCAGAGGCTTGCTGCAGATCAGAGAGTTACTTCGGGCAGCAGGAGACCAGAATTCCACTGTTTCTCAGTCGCGGAACAGGATTCATAGCAGATCCATTGCTGCAGACACATTCCAGTCGGCTCATAGCCCAAGATCGCCCCCGAGGCGTGAAGGACGTGGGGACCGGCACAATCACTACGGAAACCGTGAGCAGTATGATCACCGATTCGATCGTGACGATCGACGTCGAGTGCCCACCCCTCCCCCGAGCAGTGGATCATATGTGCCTCGGCAGCAGGATGACAGGCGCCCTCGTAGTGTTAGGCGAAGGATTCCAGTCGACCCCAGGGAACCAGGCTTTGATGCGAGATCCATTCTCGTTCAAGGTTTGGTCGACAAGAACAGAGCTCACCAAGAAGGTCACGATAGAGATGCACCTACCAGCAGCAGAGTACATGTTTCGGGGCCAGAGTGCTTTAGTGGAGCCATCAGGGCCGCTGTGATTCCTCCCAACTTCAGGTTGGCGACTGGAGTCAGTAAGTTCACTAGTGAGTCCAAGCTTGATACTTGGCTTGAAGACTACCGAGTGGCTGTCCAGATTGGTAGTGGCAATGAAGAAGTGGCCATGAAGCACCTGCCTCTCATGTTGGAGGGCTCGGCCAGAGCGTGGCTGAATCAGTTAGCACCCAACAGCATTTACACTTGGGAAGATCTCGCCCGAGTGTTTGTCACCACATTTGAAGGAACATGCAAGCGACCGTCAGGGCTGACGGAACTGCGGTCTTGCGTGCAGAAGCCGAATGAACCTTTGAGGGATTACATCCAGAGATGGACCATGTTTCATCACGCGGTAGAGAATGTGCCTGATCACCAACAAGTCTGTGCCTTCAAAGAAGGCATCAAGTACAGAGAAGTGAATCTGAAATTCGGTCAAACCGGAGACATGTCTCTGAATCAGATGATGGAGATTGCCACCAAGTACGCTAATGGTGAAGATGAGGATCAACTCCGGAGTGGCAAGCACAAATCAGTCGCCCAAGAAACCAGAGGAGGAAATTCCAATCGGAAACAGAAGCGGAAAGCCGAGCCAGCTGCTCCTGGGGAAGCCTTGGCTGTAACTCAAGGAAAGTTTAAGGGGAAACCCAAAGGGCCTTGGAACCCCAAGAAAGTTAAAGACCAAGACGGAAATGATGTGTTGGATTTGCCATGTCACATCCACACCAAGAAAGATGAAGAGGGTAAGCTCATTTACCCGAAACATACCACTCGACAGTGTCGGCTCTTGATCCAGCAGTTCCAGGGCAAGCAGCCCAAAGATAAGGAAAAGGAGTCGGACAAAGTTGAGGACAAGGAAGACAGTGATGATGGATACCCCAGGTCAATTCCACCTTGATGATTTATGCTGATGTTGAAAGCAAAAGTCGACTGAAAGTTATCAACCGTGATGTGAATATGGTTGCTCCAGCAACACCCAATTATCTGAAGTGGTCTCAGACTACCATCAAATTCGACCAATCCGATCACCCAACGCACATTGCCACCCCTGGGAGGCAAGCTTTGGTGGTCGACCCAGTTGTTGAAGGCACTCGACTGACCAAAGTCTTGATGGATGGTGGCAGTGGTTTGAACATACTGTATGCTGAGACGTTTAAAGGGATGGGCATTCCGATGTCCAGACTCGGTACCAGCAACATGAGTTTCCATGGAGTCATTCCTGGGAAGAAGGCTGAGTCACTCGGCCAAATTGCTCTTGATGTGGTTTTCGGTGATTCTAAGAATTACCGCAAAGAAAAGTTGACGTTCCAAGTCATGGATTTCCAGAGTGCTTATCACGCTATTTTGGGCAGGCCAGCTTACGCATGCTTCATGGCTCGACCATGTTATGTGTATCTCAAATTGAAGATGCCTGGTCCCAAAGGTGTGATCACTGTTACGGGCAATCGGAAGAAAGTAGAAGAGTGTTTTCAGAAAGGCTCAAAGATCACTGATGCTCAGATGGTAGTGGTAGAGCTGCAGGAGTACCAGAAGACTGCAGACCCGAGTGATTTGTTACGAGCCAAGAAGCCTGCTAGAGAATCAGCTTTTCAGTCGTGTGGTGAAACGAAGCCGGTTCACATTCACCCGACCGATCCCAGTGCTGCTCCGACTCATATCTCAATAACACTCGACTCCAAATAGGAAGAAGCGCTCATCTAGTTCTTTCGTGAGAACTGGGACATCTTCGCATGGAAGCCTTTTGACAAGCCGGGTGTTCCCAGGGGGTGGCTGAGCACCGCCTACGAGTTGACTCAAAAGTGAAACCCATCAAAGAACATCTCCGACGGTCTGCTGTCCTAAAGAGAAAGGCTATTGGTGAGGTGGTGGCTCGGCTCTTAGCAGCGGAGTTCATCCGAGAGATTTACCACTCCGAGTGGCTCGCCAACGTTGTCATGGTCCCCAAGAAGGATAAGTCACTTCACATGTGCATTGACTTTAAACATATCAATCGAGCCTGCCCGAAAGATCATTTTCCTCTCCCCCGCATCGACCAGATAGTCGACTCGACTGCGGGATGTGAGCGACTGTCTTTTTTAGACGCCTATTCCAGGTACCATCAGATCCGTCTGTATGGACCTAATGAGATCAAAACAGCTTTCATCACTCCATTCGGGTGCTTCTGTTATGTTACCATGCCATTCGGCCTCAAGAATGCCGGAGCCACATTCATGAGGATGATTCAGAAGTGTTTTCTCACTCAAATCAGTTAGAATGTGGAAGCATACATGGATGATATTGTGGTCAAGTCACGGAAGGGTTCCAACCTACTGACTGACCTTGCTGAAACCTTTGCCAACCTTAGGAGGTAAGATATCAAGCTTAATCCATCAAAGTGCACATTCGGAGTTCCTGGCGGAAAGTTACTCGGTTTTCTCGTTTCCGAACGGGGAATCGACGCCAATCCAGAAAAAGTCGGTACTATACTCCGGATGAAATGTCCTGTGTGAGTGCACGACGTCCAGAAGCTTACTGGTTGCTTGGCCGCTTTAAGTCGATTCATCTCTCGTCTCGGTGAAAAGGCATTGCCTCTTTACCGATTGATGAAGAAGTCAGACAAGTTCGAGTGGACTCCTGAAGCTGATGCAGTGTTTGCAGAGCTCAAAGCTCTGCTCTCCACCCAACCGGTGCTTGCTGCTCCAATCAGCAAAGAGCCTTTGCTGCTTTACATCGCAGCCACGGGACAAGTCGTCAGTACGGTACTTACAGTCGAGATGGAAGAAGAAGGAAAAGCCTTCAAAGTTCAGCGCCCAATATATTATGTTTCTGAAGTTTTGACCCCGTCGAAGCAAAGATATCCTCATTATCAGAAGCTTGTATATGGGATTTATATGACCACAAAGATGGTTGTCACTACTTCTCTGATCATTCCATTACAGTCGTCAGCGACGCTCCATTGTCAGAGATCCTGCACAACAGAGATGCAACTGGTCGAGTGGCAAAATGGGCGATTGAACTCGTTCCTCTAGATATCAAGTTTGAGGCAAAGAAAGCTATCAAGTCCCAAGCAATAGCAGATTTCGTCGCCGAGTGGATTGAACAACAACTGCCGACTCAGGTTCAGTCAGAGTATTGGACTCCCCCCGAGGTAGTATTGGTCTCCCCCCAGGAGATAAGCTTAGATATGTTCTTCAAATCCACTTTGATTCCTCCAATAATGAAGCAGCATATGAAGCACTTTTATATGGGTTGCACATAGCCATTTCACTCGGCGTCCGTCGCCTCATGGTCTATGGTGACTCAGATTTGGTGGTTAATCAAGTGATGAAGGAGTGGGACGTCAGAAGTCCGGCCACGACTGGTTATTGCAATGCAGTGAGAAAGCTGGAGAAGAAATTCGAGGGGTTAGAACTTCATCACATACCCCGACTGAAAAATCAAGCAACTGATGATTTGGCGAAAATTGGTTCAAAAAGAGAAGCTATTCCCAGCAATGTGTTTTTGGAACACATCCACACACCATCAGTTCAGGAGGATCCCTTCACTGAAGAGGCCCCGCAGCCAAAAAGTGCCACGGATCCGATTGAAGTTGAAGTTCCAGGTGTGGTCGACCTGATCATGGAAGTTTTGGTCATCACTCCCGACTGGACGGTACCGTACATCACGTACATCCTAAGGAAAGAACTTCCAGAGGACGAAGAAGAAGCTCGACAGATCGTCCGTCGATCCAAGGCCTTTACAGTCATAAAGGGACAGTTGTATGGAGAAAGCGCGACTGGAGTCAGTCAGAAGTGTATAACACCAGAAGAAGGTCAGATAATCCTTGATGATACCCACTCGGGGACCTGTGGTCACCATGCGTCCTCTCGGACCATTGTGGCTAAAGCATACCGAGCGGGATTCTACTGGCCAAGGGCGAATGAAATGGTGAAAGAAATAGTCGACAAATGTGAAGGATGCCAGTTTTACTCCAATATGTCACACAAACCCGCGTCGGCCCTGAAAGCCATTCCACTCGTCTGGCCCTTTGCTGTTTGGGGACTGGACATGGTTGGACCACTGGAATGGGCAGGAGCAGCTTCACTCATGTGCTAGTAGTAGTCGACAAGTTCACCAAATGGATTGAAGCTAAGCCTATCAAGAATCTTGATGCTTGCACTGCTATCAGTTTCATCAGAGAGTTGATATTCAGATATGGAGTTCCGCACAGCTTCATCACTGACAATGGGTCAAACTTCGATTCTCATAAATTCAGAGCCTTTTGCACCTCTCAAGGCACACGAGTCGACTATGCTTTAGTCGCTCACCCCCAGTCGAATGGACAAGCGGAAAGAGCAAACGGCTTAATTCTCAAAGGACTGAAACCCCGACTGATGCGTGATCTCAAGCACGCAGCAGGTGCATGGGTCGATGAGCTTCCATCAGTTCTTTGGGGATTGAGGACAACCCCGAACCGATCGACTGGAAGAACCCCATTCTTTCTGGTCAACAGAGTCGAAGCAGTTTTGCCGAGTGACCTGCTTCACAACGCACCCCGAGTCGAGCTCTACTCTAAAGATGAAGCAGAACAAGCCCGGCAGGACGTAGTCGACCTCCTGGAAGAAGAAAGAGAAATGGCCATGATCCGATCGACCATCTATTAGCAGGACTTGCGTCGATTCCATGCCAGAAATGTGAAGAGTCGAGCATTCCAAGAAGGCGACTTGGTCCTGCTAGTGGATCAACAGAAATCACACAAACTCGCTCCTACTTGGGAAGGTCCCTTCATAGTCACCAGAGTCTTCCACAATGGAGCGTACCACCTTTATAATGTCAATCGCTAGATTGATGAGCCACGAGCCTGGAATGCGGAGCTGCTCCGCCCCTTTTATACTTGAATTCTCACTCGGATGAGACGTAATAAGAAAACGTTCTGTAGTTTATTTATCAAAGATAAGAGCATTATAATTTTCCCAGTGATTGCTATTGTTTTTTTTTGCGTGAGAAATCCCCCAGTGGGTGGCTTAGCTGCGAATCCGTTTCGCCTAAGTTTGAAAAATCCTACCGAGTGGTGAGCCAGGCTCCCACTCGGGGGCTTAGCTGCAGTCCAGTACTCGCCTAAGTATTGGAAAATCCTACCGAGTGGTGAGACAGCCTCCCACTCGGGGGTTTAGCTGGAGTCCAGTACTCGCCTAAGTATTTGAAAATCCTACCGAGTGGTGAGCCAGCCTTCCACTCGGGGGCTTAGCTGCAGTCCAGTACTCGCCTAAGTATTTGAAAATCCTACTGAGTGGGGAGCCAACCTCCCACTCGGGGGCTTAGCTTCAGTCCAGTACTAGCCTAAGTATTTGAAAATCCTATCGAGTGGTGAGCCAGCCTCCCAC